>NW_026512096.1:0-36986 GCF_027579735.1 Bombina bombina
AAACGTTTTAAAATAAAACCGTTACTGTCACTTTAAATTTTAAACTGAACACACTTTATTACTGCAATTGCGAAAAAACATGAAGGAATTGTTCAAAATTCACCAAATTTTCACCACAGCGTCTTAAAGCCTTGAAAATATTGCACACCAATTTTGGAAGCTTTAACCCTTAAAATAACGGAACCGGAGCCGTTTTAAGCTTTAAACCCCTTTACAGTCCCTGGTATCTGCTTTGCTGAGACCCAACCAAACCCAAAGGGGAATACGATACCAAATGACGCCTTCAGAAGTCTTTTATAAGTATCAGAGCTCCTCTCACATGCGACTGCATGCCATGCCTCTCAAAAACAAGTGCGCAACACCGGCGCGAAAATGAGACTCTGCCTATGCTTTGGGAAAGCCCCTAAAGAATAAGGTGTCTAAAACAGTGCCTTTATATCAAAATACCCAGATAAAATGATTCCTCAAGGCTAAATATGTGTTAATATCAATCGATTTAGCCCAGAAAAAGTCTACAGTTTAAATAAGCCCTTATGAAGCCCTTATTTACAATCGTAATAAACATGGCTTACCGGATCCCATAGGGAAAATGACAGCTTCCAGCATTACATCGTCTTGTTAGAATGTGTCATACCTCAAGCAGCAAGGGACTGCAAACTGTTCCCCCAACTGAAGTTAATTGCTCTCAACAGTCCTGTGTGGAACAGCCATGGATTTTAGTTACGGTTGCTAAAATCATTTTCCTCATACAAACAGAATTCTTCATCTCTTTTCTGTTTCTGAGTAAATAGTACGTACCAGCACTATTTGAAAATAACAAACTCTTGATTGAATAATGAAAAACTACAGTTAAACACTAAAAAACTCTAAGCCATCTCCGTGGAGATGTTGCCTGTACAACGGCAAAGAGAATGACTGGGGTAGGCGGAGCCTAGGAGGGATCATGTGACCAGCTTTGCTGGGCTCTTTGCCATTTCCTGTTGGGGAAGAGAATATCCCACAAGTAAGGATGACGCCGTGGACCGGACACACCTATGTTGGAGAAAAGGGTTTTATAGTGAATAGAGGGTTGGCGCTTACTAAAAAATCCTGTATGCCTGGTGGATGGGGGAAACTACTCCTCCTCAGTAGTTTAGGTTGAAAACAATTGTAAGAGTTTGGATTTCCACTGGCGCTTATAAATTAAGCTAGGATTTATGCTACCATTATATGTGTAACTTATCTAAGTGAGATATTATAAGTGATTCTGATTTGTATCAGGTGAAAAAACAATAGTATCTAAGTGTCTCAGACAACGGATATTTAGGATTTAAGTCCTATGTGTTGACTGGTATAAAATATTTTCTTAATGTTTTATAAAGAATAATATTACTAAATCTGTATTTACAGATGAAGTAGATAGTGTTCGTGAATAGGTTATGAGGAGTAAATAAGTGTAAGTGAAGCTAGTGACGATCCAATTAGCAGTGATTAGAAATGGATATAACTATATCCAAAAAATAAAGAAAGATGTAGAAGTGTTAAAACTATTTTATTAAACTAAATTGACTTTCAAAAATAAAACTTTAGGATTAACTAAAAGATATATGGCAAATAAAACAAATAAAAGCAAATAAAACAAGGGACGTCTCCCTATGAACTTTTTTCAGTAAGTCGAGTGACTTGACAGTATATGGTCTCTGAATATAACTTGATAAACATAAAATGCCACCTTGGGATTAAAGCAAGCCTTACAAATGTCTGTTGGGAATCGTGTAGGTGTCGATGTTCTGTGAGCTTCCTTCTCAGTTTTGTTCCTTCGCGGCTTAAAGTGAGATAACAAACAAACCTCCGTTCCTGATTGGTGGTTAGGGGTCACACCTCTCAGGATAGGCTGTGACTGTGCACGCTGGATGTTTAGCGTGTTCAGATGTAAGTGATCTTTTTCAAGATGTTTGAACTGCAGCTGTAAAAAACTTTTTTCCTCTGCACTTTGGTGTGCGGTGTTGGGGATCCACTGTTAGAAAGAAAAGCTGTGCTCCACTTTCTCGCTGATCAGATACTTGGTCCTCCTTGTGGTTTTGGCTCCTTTCCTTGCACCTTTGTATTGTGGTGCAAGGAAAGGGAAAAAAAAAAAAAAAAAAACCACAATACAAAGGTGCAAGGAAAGGAGCCAAAACCACAAGGAGGACCAAGGATCTGATCAGCGAGAAAGTGGAGCACAGCTTTTCTTTCTAACAGTGGATCCCCAACACCGCACACCAAAGTGCAGAGGAAAAAAGTTTTTTATAGCTGCAGTTCAAACATCTTGAAAAAGATCACTTACATCTGAACACGCTAAACATCCAGCGTGCACAGTCACAGCCTATCCTAAGAGAGGTGTGACCCCCTAATCACCAATCAGGAACGGAGGTTTGTTTGTTATCTCACTTTAAGCCGCGAAGGAACAAAACTGAGAAGGAAGCTCACAGAACATCGACACCTACACGATTCCCAACAGACATTTGTAAGGTACCTTACAGCTTGCTTTAATCCCAAGGTGGCATTTTATGTTTATCAAGTTATATTCAGAGACCATATACTGTCAAGTCACTCGATTTACTGAAAAAAGTTCATAGGGAGACGTCCCTTGTTTTATTTGCTTTTATTTGTTTTATTTGCCATATATCTTTTAGTTAATCCTAAAGTTTTATTTTTGAAAGTCAATTTAGTTTAATAAAATAGTTTTAACACTTCTACATCTTTCTTTATTTTTTGGATATAGTTATATCCATTTCTAATCACTGCTAATTGGATCGTCACTAGCTTCACTTACACTTATTTACTCCTCATAACCTATTCACGAACACTATCTACTTCATCTGTAAATACAGATTTAGTAATATTATTCTTTATAAAATATTAAGAAAATATTTTATACCAGTCAACACATAGGACTTAAATCCTAAATATCCGTTGTCTGAGACACTTAGATACTATTGTTTTTTCACCTGATACAAATCAGAATCACTTATAATATCTCACTTAGATAAGTTACACATATAATGGTAGCATAAATCCTAGCTTAATTTATAAGTGCCAGTGGAAATCCAAAAAGGGTTTTACCCTTGAAAGGGATATTAAGCAATTTTGTCTTGGAAGATACATCCGCCGACCAAGACTTTAGCCAGAGCGCTCTGCGCGCCACAATTGCAAACCCTGAATTTTTCGCCGCTAATCTTGCTAACTGCAAAGCGGCATCTAAAATAAAGGAATTAGCTAACTTAAGTGCGTGAATTCTGTCCATAACCTCCTCATACAGAGTCTCTCTATTGAGAGACTTTTCTAGTTCCTCGAACCAGAACCACGCTGCTGTAGTGACAGGAATAATGCACGAAATAGGTTGCAGGAGGTAACCTTGCTGTACAAAAATCTTTTTAAGCAAACCCTCCAATTTTTTATCCATAGGATCTTTGAAAGCGCAATTATCCTCAATAGGAATAGTAGTGCGCTTGGCTAGTGTAGAAACTGCCCCCTCGACCTTAGGGACTGTCTGCCATAAGTCCTTTCTGGGGTCAACCATAGGAAATAATTTCTTAAATATAGGAGGGGGGACAAAAGGTATGCCGGGATTCTCCCACTCCTTATTCACTATGTCCGCCACCCGCTTGGGTATAGGAAAAGCGTCAGGGTGCACCGGAACCTCTAGGAACTTGTCCATCTTGCACAATTTTTCTGGAATGACCAGGTTGTCACAATCATCCAGAGTAGATAGCACCTCCTTAAGCAGTGCGCGGAGATGCTCTAATTTAAATTTAAATGTCACAACATCAGGTTCTGCCTGTTGAGAAATTCTACCTGAATCAGAAATTTCCCCATCTGACAAAACCTCCCTCATGGCCACTTCAGATTGGTGTGAGGGTATGACAGAGCAATTATCAGCGCCCTCCTGCTCTACAGTGTTTAAAACAGAGCAATCGCGCTCTCTCTGAAATGCAGGCATTTTGGATAAAATATTTGCTATGGAGTTATCCATTACTGCCGTCAATTGTTGCATAGTAACAAGCATTGGCGCGCTAGAAGTACTAGGGGTCTCCTGCGTGGGCAAAACTCGTGTAGACACAGAAGGAGATGATGTAGAACTATGTCTAATCCCTTCATCTGATGAATCATCTTGGGCAACTTTACTATCTGTGGCAGTACTGTCCTTACTTTGTTTGGACGCTATGGCACAATTATCACATAATTTTGAAGGGGGAGACACATTGGCTTCCATACATACAGAACAGTTTATCTGAAGGCAAAGACATGTTAAACAGGCTTAAACTTGTCAATAAAGTACAAAAACCGTTTTAAAACAAAACCTTTACTGTCTCTTTAAATTTTAAACAGGGCACACTTTAGTACTGAATATGTGAAAAACTATGAAGGAATTGATCAAATTTAACCAAATTTTCACCACAGTGTCTTAAAGCATTCAAAGCATTGCAAATTTCAGACCTTTAACCCTTAAAATGAGGAAACCGCAGCCGGTTACATTTTTAACCCCTCTACAGTCCCAGCTACAGCCTTTGCTGCAACATTACCAAACCCAGGGGGGTATACGATACCAAATGAAGCCTTCTAGGAACCTTTTCAACTACTTTCAGACCCACAGACATGCAGCTGCATGTCCTGCTCTCAAAAGTAACTGCGCAGTAATGGCACGAAAAGGAGGCTCTGCCTACTACAGAGAAGGCCCTTCCTGACTGGGAAGGTGTCTAAACCAGTGTCTGACGTAAAAAAACGTTCCCCAAAGTTTATAAAGTGTGAATTTCAACATAAAGCTGTATAAAATGCCCAAATAAAGCAATCAATCTAGCCCATAAAAGTGTCTACCAGTTTTATAGCCCATATTAAGCCCTTTATTGTTTGAGACTAAGAAAATGGCTTACCGGTCCCCATGAGGGGAAATGACAGCCTTCCAGCATTACACAGTCTTGTTAGAAATATGGCTAGTCATACCTTAAGCAGAAAAGTCTGCCAACTGTTTCCCCCAACTGAAGTTATCTCATCTCAACAGTCCTATGTGGAAACAGCAAACGATTTTAGTTACTGCTGCTAAAATCATATTCCTCTCACAAACAGAACTCTTCATCTTTTTCTGTTTGAGTAAATAGTACATACCAGCACTATTTTAAAATAACAAACTCTTGATAGTAGAATAAAAAACTACAACTAATCACCACATACTCTTCACCATCTCCGTGGAGATGCTGCTTGTTCAGCGGCAAAGAGAATGACTGGGGTGGGCGGAGCCTAGGAGGGACTATATGGACAGCTTTTGCTGTGCTCTTTGCCATTTCCTGTTGGGGAAGAGAATATTCCCACAAGTTATGGATGACGCCGTGGACCGGACACACCAATGTTGGAGAAATACATGTTTTAGCATGTTACTAATAATATTTAAACCGTAATTTTTAAGTTGTGTAATGTTGTTGTATTTTTGCAACAGTTTTTGGTGAAAGAAAAAGAAAATGTGCTGCCTGGGATACAAAAATTACTAGCCAGGAGAAAAAAAAAAAGTTAGTAGTTCATTCAATATTGAATAAAAAGGAGGAAAAAAACCCATCTTCTTAGCCAAAGCTAATGAAATTTCTAGCTGAATCTATAGATCTCAAAATGTTTACAAAACATTGTGCTACATACCCTTCATGAAAAATAGGGAAACCAACATGATATTGGCACACTTCTTCGTTGCTCTGAGGTCCAGTGTAAGTCTATTTAGAGAAAGACAAAAATAAACAAATCAAAATACTATTCTTATAAGGTTATCCTGCTTCTCTATTATAAGGAATAATATTTATTTTCATGGCGTTCTGGGAGTAGAAAAAATGTCTGAATGGATTTCTATATATACACAAGCATATTTATATATAAAATATAAACAAAAGGGAACAGGAAGGCGCAAACCCCTCAAGTGCAGACTTATGTACTGGTAAAATATTTATTAAAAGTGGCGATAACACACTCGCACTCAAAGCCCTCAAACATATGAGGTATGTGCAAAACACAGCAATAAAAAGCAGTCAGATGCTTCAAGTGACAATCTTTTGAATCAGCAACTTGCTTCCTCCCCAGAACGATCCGTATATACAGAAAGCCACAGGAAATAGCAAAGTTCGTTGACAAAGTCACAGATAAAGGTCTCTAAAAGTACACGCCAAAAGCCAATACTGCACCAGACTAGTAAGGTATAAAGCCGGCTCCCATACAGCTGGTGTGTGTGGCGTGAAGACGGTGGGCGGGCCTAATGCGTTTCGTAGGACATCTTCCTACTTCACCAGAGGCTGCCCATAGTCTGTCTCAACCGTCTATTTGTCCATGCTGCTGCTCCAAGATGTCGCTCCTCATTGGATATCCAGCAGCAGCTGCACAGGAAGTAAATGGGAGGGGAACAAAACTCAGTTAAACTGAGCTGAACTGAGTTTTGTTCCCCTCCCATTTACTTCCTGTGCAGCTGCTGCTGGATATCTAATGAGGAGCGACATATTGGAGCAGCAGCATGGACAAATAGACTGTTGAGACAGAGTGTGCAGCCTCTGACGAAGTAGGAAGACGTCCTACGAAACGCGTTAGGCCCCGCCCACAGTCTTCACGCCGCACACACCAGCTGTATGGGAGCCGGCTTTATACCTTACTAGTCTGGTGCAGTATTGGCTTTTGGTGTGTACTTTTAGAGACCTTTATCTGTGACTTTGTGAACGAACTTTGCTATTTCCTGTGGCTTTCTGTATATACGGATCGTTCTGGGGAGGAAGCAAGTTGCTGATTCAAAAGATTGTCACTTGAAGCATCTGACTGCTTTTTATTGCTGTGTTTTGCACATACCTCATATGTTTGAGGGCTTGGAGTATGAGTGTGTTATCGTCACTTTTTAAATATTTTACCAGTACATAAGTCTGCACTTAGAGGGGTTTGCGCCTCCCTGTTCCCTTTTGTTTTTATTAATTACTATCCAGCCTCCAGTGCTGTGTTATGGGGGAAGCTGCAACTTCAATCTGATGCACTGAATCCTTAGGATCTCTGATGTAACATATCCTTTGATTGATTTTTAATTTATCATATGTATCATTGAATTGTTACCTTTGCATAGAGGATCAAGCAATACATTCCATTTACACACACAGAGCGCTCTCATATATACACACACACACCTTGTTGTATATATGTATATACATATATATACATATATATACATATATACATATACATATATACATATATATATATATATATATATATATATACACACATATACACACATATATACACATATATACATATATATACATACACACACATATGTACATATATACACACACATATGTACATATATACACACACATATGTACATATATACACACACATATGTACATATATACACACACATATGTACATATATACACACACATATGTACATATATACACACACATATGTACATATATACACACACATATGTACATATATACACACACACACACACACACATACAGTGGATATAAAAAGTATACACACTACTGTTAAAATGTCCGGTTTCTATGATGTAAAAAAATGAGACAAAGATAAATCATTTCAGAACTTTTTCCACCTTTAATGTGACCTATAAACTGTACAACTCAATTGAAAAACTAACTGAAATCTTTTAGGTTAAGGGAAATAAAAAATAAAAATAAAATGGTTGCATAAGTGTGAACACCCTTAAACTAATACTTTATTGAAGCACCTTTTGATTTTATTACAGCACTCAGTCTTTTTGGGTATGAGTTTTTCAGCATGGCACATCTTGACTTGGCAAGATTTGCCCACTCTTCTTTGCTAAAACACTACAAATCTGTCAGATTGTGAGGGCATCTCTTGTGCACAGCCCACTTAAGATCACCCCACAGATTTTCAGTCA
Source organism: Bombina bombina (assembly GCF_027579735.1). Lineage (NCBI taxonomy): Eukaryota > Metazoa > Chordata > Amphibia > Anura > Bombinatoridae > Bombina > Bombina bombina. The sequence continues at coordinate 7,899 of NW_026512096.1, forward strand.
GATTCAGGTCTGGGCTCTGGCTGGGCCATCCCAAAACTTTAATCTTCTTCTGGTGTAGCCCTTCCTTTGTTAATTTGGATGTATGCTCTGGGTCGTTGGCATGCTGAAAGTTCCTCTTCATGTTCAGCTTTCTAGCAGAAGCCTGAAGGTTTTGTGCCAATATTGTCTGGTATTTGGAACTGTTCATTATTCCCTCTACCTTGACTAAGGCCCCAGTTCCAGCTGAAGAAAAACAGCCCCAAAGCATGATGCTGACACCACCATGCTTCATTGTGGGTATGGTGTTCTTTTGGTGATATGCAGTGTTTTTGCGCCAAACATATCTTTTGGAATTATGGCCAAAAAGTTCAACTTTGGTTTCATCAGACCAGAACACCTTTTGCAACATGCTTTTGGGAAACTTCAGATGTGTTTTTGCACAATTTTTTTAGCCGGGCTTGGATGTTTTTTTTGTAAGAAAAGGCTTTTGTCTTGCTACTCTGCCCCATAGCCCAGACATATGAAGAATTCAGGCGATTGTTGTCACATGTACCACACAGCCAGTACTTGCCAGATATTCCTGCAGCTCCTTTAATGTTGCTGTAGGCCTCTTGGCAGCCTCCCAGACCAGTTTTCTTCTCGTCTTTTCATCAATTTTGGAGGGACATCCAGTTCTTGGTAATGTCACTGTTGCACCATATTTTCTTCACTTGATGATGACTGTCTTCACTGTGTTCCATGGTATATCTAATGCCTTGGACATTCTTTTTTACCCTTCTCCTGACTGATACCTTTTAACAATGAGATCCCTCTGATGCTTTAGAAGCTCTCTGTGGACCATGGCTTTTGCTGTAGGATGCGACTAACAAAATGTCAGGAAAGACCTACTAGAACAGCTGAACTTTATTTGGGGTTAACCAGAGGCACTTTAAAATGATGACAGGTGTGTACTAACTCCTATTTAACATGATTTTGAATGTGATTGCTTAATTCTGAACACAGCTACATCCCCAGTTATAAAAGGGTGTTCACACTTATGCAACCATATTATTTTAGTTGATTTTTATTTACCTTTACCTAAATGATTTGTTTATTTTTCAATTGAGTTGTACAGTTTATAGGTCACATTAAAGGTGGAAAAAGTTATTTGTCTCATTTTTTTACATCACAGAAACCTGACATTTTAACAGGGGTGTGTAGACTTTTTATATCCACTGTGTATATATGTATGTAGCCAGTATCTTACCTCATACGGATTGAGGTTGTATCAAATGAGTGCCCACCTGTATATAAGTATGTGTTTAACTAAGCTGCCATAATATACTGCACTAGGATCTGGTCTTTCTGTGCGCCCCTCCCTTCTTCTAACCACTTCAGACTAAACTCAGACCTCCATGGGGACACTCGGTTACTTTATTTTTGGAGAAAGGCTGCAAGAGAACTTGATTCACCCTCATCTATACAAAGATTGACTCTTTTGTGGTATATCTTATATTTTTATAGAGGAGGACAGTGTCTATCTTTAATAATCACTAGCTTAATAATTTGGACATTATACGTTTTGTTTTTACAATCTGTTACTAGTATACAGATATATGTCAAATAGGTTACACTGAAACCGTTGTGTGGTAACTGTTATCCAAACTGTGAGCACTGATATTTTCTGTAAATATATATATATATATATATATATATATATATATATATATATATATATACACATACATATACACACATACATACACACACACGTAATTGTACACCAGTATTATGAGCATTAGGAGTTAAACTCTATACCTAGGGAGTACATGGTCATTTATATGCTCACTAAAAAGAAAATTTATGCTTACCTGATAAATGTATTTCTTTTTTGACACGATGAGTCCACGGATTATCTTAATTACTAATGGGATATTCACCTCCTGGTCAGCAGGAGGCGGCAAAGAGCACCACAGCAAAGCTGTTAAATAGCTCCTCCCTTCCCTCCAACTCCAGTCATTCGACCAAAGTTAAGGATAGAAAGGAAAAACCAAGGTGCAGAGGTGTCTGAAGTTTATTATAACCAACAAACCTGTCTTTCAAGAACAGGGCGGGCCGTGGACTCGTGTCAAAAATAAATTTATCAGGTAAGCATAACTTTTCTTTTTAATGACACGATGAGTCCACGGATCATCTTAATTACTAATGGGATTCAATACCCAAGCTAGAGTACACAGATGATATGGGAGGGACAAGACAGGGAACCTAAACGGAAGGCACCACTGCTTGAAGAACCTTTCTCCCAAAAGCGGCCTCAGCCGAGGCAAAAGTGTCAAATTTGTAGAGCCTTGAAAAAGCGTGGAGAGGACTAAGTTGCAGCCTTGCAAATCTGTTCCACAGAAGCTTCATTCCTAAATGTCCATGAGGAATTAACACCCCTCGTGGAATGAGCCGTAACTCTGTCTGGAGGCTGCTGTCCAGCAGCTCATAGGTAAAACGTATGATACTCTTCAGCCAAAAAGAAAGAAGTAGCCGTAGCCCTCAGTCCCTTACGTTTTCCTGAGAAAACCACAAACAAAGAAGAAGACTGACGAAAGTCCTTAGTCGTCTGCAGGTAAAACCTTAAAGCACGGACCACGTCCAAATTGTGCAGAAGATGTTCTTTCTGAGGAGGAGGATTAGGACACAAGGAAGGAACAATCTCCTGATTAATGTTCCGATCAGAAACAACCTTAGGAAGAAATCCTAATTTAGTACGTAAAACTACCTTACCTGAATGGAAAATAAGGTAAGGAGACTCGTACTGCAATGCCGAGAGCTGACACTCTACGAGCAGAAGAAATAGCAACAAGAAATAAAACCTTCCAGATAATAACTTAATAAGGAATACATAGGCTCAAACAGAGCCCCTTGAAGAACTTTGAGAACTAAATTCAGACTCCATGGGGGAGTAACTGGTTTGAACACAGGCCTGATCCAGACCAAGGCCTGACAAAAACATAATTTATGCTTACCTGATAAATTTATTTCTCTTGTGGTGTATCCAGTCCACGGATCATCCATTACTTGTGGGATATTCTCATTCCCAACAGGAAGTTGCAAGAGGACACCCACAGCAGAGCTGTCTATATAGCTCCTCCCCTAACTGCCATATCCAGTCATTCAACCGAAAACAGAGAAAGGAGAAACCATAGGGTGCAGTGGTGACTGTAGTTTAAAATTAAAAAATACCTGCCTTAAAATGACAGGGCGGGCCGTGGACTGGATACACCACAAGATAAATAAATTTATCAGGTAAGCATAAATTATGTTTTCTCTTGTAAGGTGTATCCAGTCCACGGATCATCCATTACTTGTGGGATACAAATACCAAAGCTAAAGTACACGGATGAAGGGAGGGACAAGGCAGGTACCACTGCCTGTAAAACCTTTCTCCCAAAAATAGCCTCCGAAGAAGCAAAAGTATCAAATTTGTAGAATTTTGAAAAAGTATGAAGCGAAGACCAAGTCGCCGCCTTGCAGATCTGTTCAACAGAAGCCACATTTTTAAAGGCCCATGTGGAAGCCACAGCTCTAGTAGAATGAGCTGTAATCCTTTCTGGAGGCTGCTGGCCAGCAGTCTCATAAGCTAAGCGGATTATGCTTTTTAGCCAAAAAGAAAGAGAGGTTGCCGAAGCCTTTTGACCTCTCCTCTGTCCAGAGTAGACTACAAACAAAGCAGATGTTTGACGAAAATCTTTAGTAGCTTGTAAGTAAAACTTCAAGGCACGGACTACGTCCAGATTGTGTAATAGACGTTCCTTCTTTGAAGAAGGATTAGGACACAAAGACGGAACAACAATCTCTTGATTGATATTCTTATTAGATACCACCTTAGGTAAAACCCCAGGTTTGGTACGCAGAACTACCTTATCTGCATGGAAGATCAGATAAGGAGAATCACATTGTAAGGCAGATAACTCGGAAACTCTATTAGCCGAGGAAATAGCTACCAAAAAAAGAACTTTCCAAGATAAAAGTTTGATATCTATGGAATGAAGAACTTTAAGAACCAAATTTTAACTCCATGGTGGAGCAACAGGTTTAAACACAGGCTTGATTCTAACTAAAGCCTGACAAAATGCCTGAACGTCTGGGACATTCGCCAGACGCTTGTGCAAAAGAATAGATAGCGCAGAAATCTGTCCCTTTAAGGAACTAGCTGACAATCATTTCTCCAATCCTTCTTGGAGAAAAGATAAAATCCTGGGAATCCTGACTTTACTCCATGAGTAGCCCTTGGATTCACACCAATAAAGATATTTCCGCCATATCTTATGATAGATTTTCCTGGTGACAGGCTTTCATGCCTGAATTAAAGGTATCAATGACTGACTCGGAGAAACCACGCTTTGATAAAATTAAGCGTTCAATCTCCAGGCAGTCAGCCTCAGAGAAATTAGATTTGGATGGTTGAAAGGACCTTGAAGTAGAAGGTCCTGTCTCAGCGGCAGAGTCCATGGTGGAAAGGATGACATGTCCACCAGATCTGCATACCAAGTCCTACGTGGCCACGCAGGCGCTATCAAGATCACTGATGCTCTCTCCTGCTTGATTTTGGCAATCAGACGAGGGAGCAGAGGAAACAGTGGAAACACATAAGCCAGGTTGAAGGACCAAGGCGCTGCTAGAGCATCTATCACTATTGCCTTGGGGTCCCTGGACCCGTAACAAGGAAGCTTGGCGTTCTGGCGAGACGCCATGAGATCCAGTTCTGGTTTGCCCCAATGATGAACCAATTGAGCAAACACCTCCGGATGGAGATCCCACTCCCCCGGATGAAAAGTCTGACGACTGAGAAAAGCCGCCTCCCAGTTCTCTACACCTGGGATATAGATAGCTGATAGGTGGCAAGAGTGAATCTCTGCCCAGCGAATTATCTTTGAGACTTCTAACATCACTAGGGAACTCCTTGTTTCCCCTTGATGGTTGATGTAAGCCACAGTCGTGATGTTGTCCGACTGAAATCTGATGAACCTCATTGTCGCTAAATGAGGCCAAGCCTGAAGAGCATTGAATATCGCAGTTAGTTCCAGAATGTTTATTGGAAGGAGTGACTCCTCCTGAGTCCACGATCCCTGAGCCTTCAGGAAGTTCCAGACTGCACCCCAACCTAGAAGGCTGGCATCTGTCGTCACAATTGTCCAATCTGGCCTGCGAAAGGTCATACCTTTGGACAGATGGACCCGAGATAGCCACCAGAGAAGAGAATCCCTGGTCTCTTGATCCAGATTTAGTAGAGGGGACAAATCTGTGTAATCCCCATTCCACTGATTGAGCATGCAGAGTTGCAGCGGACTGAGATGTAGGCGTGCAAACGGCACTATGTCCATTGCCGCTACCATTAAGCCGATTACTTCCATGCACTGAGCCACGGAAGGGCGAGGGATGGAATAAAGAACACGGCAGGAATTTAGAAGTTTTGATAACCTGGACTCCGTCGGGTAAATTTTCATTTCTACAGAATCTATCAGAGTCCCTAGGAAGGAGACTCTTGTAAGGGGGGATAGAGAACTCTATTCCTCGTTCACCTTCCATCCATGCGACCTCAGAAATGCCAACACTATGTCCATATGAGACTTGGCAATTTGGAAGTTTGACGCCTGAATTAGGATGTCATCTAAATAAGGGGCCACTGCTATGCCCCGCGGCCTTAGGACCGCCAGAAGCGACCCCAGAACCTCCGTAATACTTCTTGGGGCTGTAGCTAGCCCAAAGGGAAGAGCTACAAACTGGTAATGCCTGTCTAGGAAGGCAAACCTGAGAAACCGATGATGATCTTTGTGTATCGGAATGTGAAGATAAGCATCCTTTAAATCCACTGTAGTCATGTATTGACCCTCCTGGATCATAGGTAGGATGGTACGAATAGTCTCCATCTTGAATGATGGAACTCTGAGGAATTTGTTTAAGATCTTTAGATCCAAAATTGGTCTGAAGGTTCCCTCTTTTTTGGGAACTACAAACAGATTTGAGTAAAATCCCTGTCCCTGTTCCTCCTTTGGAACTGGATGGATCACTCCCATAACTAGGAGGTCTTGTACACAGTGTAAGAATGCCTCTCTCTTTATCTGGTTTGCAGATAATTGTGAAAGGTGAAATCTCCCTTTTGGGGGGAAGCCTTGAAGTCCAGAAGATATCCCTGGGACATAATTTCCAACGCCCAGGGATCCTGAACATCTCTTGCCCACGCCTGGGCGAAGAGCGAAAGTCTGCCCCCTACTAGATCCGTTATCGGATAGGGGGCCGTTCCTTCATGCTGTCTTAGAGGCAGCAGCAGGCTTTTTGGTCTGCTTACCCTTGTTCCAGGTCTAGTTAGGTCTCCAGACCGTCTTGGACTGAGCAAAAGTTCCCTCTTGTTTTGCATTAGAGGAAGATGATGCCGCACTTGCCTTGAAGTTTCGAAAGGCACGGAAATTAGACTGTTTGGCCCTTGATTTGGACCTATCCTGAGGAAGGGCATGACCTTTTCCTCCAGTGATATCAGAAATAATCTCCTTCAAACCAGGCCCAAATAGGGTCTGCCCCTTGAAGGGAATGTTAAGCAGCTTAGACTTTGAAGTAACGTCAGCTGACCATGATTTAAGCCTTAGCGCTCTGCGCGCCTGGATAGCAAAACCAGAATTCTTAGCCGTTAGTTTAGTCAAATAAACAATGGCATCAGAAACAAAAGAATTGGCTAGCTTAAGTGCTCTAAGCTTGTCAGGTATGTCATCCAATGGAGTCACTACCTGTAGAGCCTCTTCCAGAGACTCAAACCAGAACGCCGCAGCAGCAGTGACAGGAGCAATGCATGCAAGGGGCTGTAGGATAAAACCTTGTTGAATAAACATTTTCTTAAGGTAACCCTCTAACTTTTTATCCATTGGATCTAAGAAAGCACAACTGTCCTCGACAGGGATAGCAGTACGCTTTGCTAGAGTAGAAACTGCTCCCTCCACCTTAGGAACTGTCTGCCATAAGTCCCGTGTGGTGGCGTCTATTGGAAACATGTTTCTAAAAATAGGAGGGGGAGAGAACGGCACACCTGGTCTATCCCATTCCTTAGTAATAATTTCTGTAAACCTTTTAGGTATTGGAAAAACATCAGTACACACCGGCACTGCATAGTATTTATCCAGTCTACACAATTTCTCTGGCACTGCAATTGTATCACAGTCATTCAGAGCAGCTAAAACCTCCCTGAGTAACACGCGGAGGTGTTCAAGCTTAAATTTAAATGTAGAAATATCAGAATCAGGTTGCATCATCTTCCCCGAGTCAGAAATATCACCCACAGAAAGAAGCTCTCCTTCTTCAGCTTCTGCATATTGTGAGGCATTATCAGACATAGCTCTTAAAGCGTCAGTATGCTCTGTATTTCGTCTAACTCCAGAGCTATCTCGCTTTCCTCTAAATTCAGGTAGTCTGGCTAATACCGCTGACAGTGTATTATCCATGACTGCCGCCATGTCTTGGATAATACATGTCTTACTTGGCGCCATTTGCGCGTGAGTCCCTTGAGCGGGAGTCAAAGGATCGGACACGTGGGGAGAGTTAGTCGGCATAATTTCCCCCTCGTCAGATTCCTCTGGTGATAAATTTTTTAAAGACAGAATATGATCTTTATTGCTTAAAGTGAAATCAGTACATTTGGTACACATTCTAAGAGGGGGCTCCACAATGGCTTTTAAACATAATGAACAAGGAGTTTCCTCTATGTCAGACATGTTTATACAGACTAGCAATGAGACTAGCAAGCTTGGAAAACACTTTAAATCAAGTTAACAAGCAAATATAATAAACGGTACTGTGCCTGTAAGAGAAACAAATTGTCAGAATTTGAAAAACAGTGAAAAAAGCCAGTAAATCAAACAAAATTTTTTACAGTGTGTATAATAGGCTAAAAGAGCATTGCACCCACTTGCAAATGGATGATTAACCCCTTAGTTCAAAAACCGGATCAAAAAACGATCTAGACATTTTTAAACAGTCACACCAAACTGCCACAGCCTTGCTGTGGGCCTTAACACAGTGGAAAGCCTCAGGAAACTGTTTCTAGGCAAATTTAAGCCAGCCATGTGGAAAAAACTAGGCCCCAATAAAGTTTTATCACCAAAGTATATATAAAAACGTTTAAACATGCCAGCAAACGTTTTATATTGCAAATATAAAAGTATTACCTCAGAAAAGAAGCATGATACCAGTCGCTATTAAATCACTGTATTCAGGCTTACCTTACATAAATTTGGCAACAGCAGCATTTTCTAGCATTCACATCTTCTAGAAAAATCTTAACTGCACATACCTCATAGCAGGATAACCTGCACGCCATTCCCCCGCTAAAGTTATCTCTCTCTTCAGTCATGTGTGAGAACAGCAATGGATCTTAGTTACAACCTGCTAAGATCATAGAAATCACAGGCAGATTCTTCTATTTTTCTGCCTGGAACAAAATAGTACAACTCCGGTACCATTTAAAAATAATAAACTTTTGATTCAAGTAAAATAACAGCTACATTTCACCACTTCTCTCTTACTACCTCCATGTTTGTTGAGAGTTGCAAGAGAATGACTGGGTATGGCAGTTAGGGTAGGAGCTATATAGACAGCTCTGCTGTGGGTGTCCTCTTGCAACTTCCTGTTGGGAATGAGAATATCCCACAAGTAATGGATGATCCGTGGACTGGATACACCTTACAAGACTGTTATGTAACAAAATAGACAAGGCAGAGAATTGACCCTTTAGGGAACTTGCCGATAAACCCTTCTCCAAACCTTCTTGGAGAAAGGACAGAGTTCTAGAAATCCTAACTCTATTCCAGGAGTAGTCCTTGAATTCACACCAAGAGAGATATTTACGTCATATCTTATGGAAATCCTTCTAGAAACAGGTTTACGAGCCTGAATCATGGTCTCTATGACCGAGTCAGAAAAGCCCCGTTCAATCTCCAAGCAGTCAGCTTCAGAGAAACTAGATTTGGTGAAGAAAGGGTCCTTGAATTAGCAGGACCTTCCAATACGGAAGACTCCAAGGTGGCAGAGACAACATGACCACCAGATGTGCATACCAAATCCTGCGAGGCCAAGTCGGTGCAATGAGGATCACCGAGACCCTCTCCTGATTGACTCGAGTAATGACCTGAGGAAGAAGAGCAAACGGAGGAAATAGGTATGAAAGACTGAAGGTCCAAGGTACTGCCAGGGCATCTATCAGTACCGCCTAAGGGTCCCTGGACCTCGACCCGTACCTCGGGAGCTTGGCATTCTGAGGAGATGCCATGAGATCTAATTCCGGCTGACCCCATTTGAGAATCAGGCTGGAGAACACTTCCAGGTAGAGTTCCCACTCTCCCTGATGACAGGTCTGCCTACTCAGGAAGTCCGCCTCCCAGTTGTCCACCCCTGGGATGTGGATTGCCGACAGACAGCAAGAATGGGCCTCCGCCCACTGAATTATTTTGGTTACCTCTGTCATCGCTAAGTAACTTCTCGTTCCTCCCTGATGATTGATGCAAGCCACTGAAGTTATGTTGTCCGACTGGCACCTGATAAACTGGACCGAGGCAAACTGGGGCCAGGCCAGAACAGCATTGAAGATCGCTCTCAACTCCAGAATGTTTATGGTTAGAACAGACCCTGACTGAGTCCAAACTCCCTGAGCCTTTAGGGAGACCTAGACTGCTGCCCATACTAGAAGGCTGGCATCTGCTGCCACAATCACCCAAGATGGTCTGCGAAAGCAGGTTACCTGGGAGAGATGATCCAGAGAAAACCACCTTTGACGAGAATCCCTTGTCTCCTGCTCCAATAGTATTTGGGGAGACAAGTTTGCATAATCTCCGTTCCATTGCCTAAGCATGTTTAACTACAGAGGTCTGAGGTGGAACCGAGCAAATGGTATGATGTCCATTGCCGCCACCATCAGCCCGAATACCTCCATGCACTGAGCCACTGATGGCCGAGGAATGGACTGAAGAGCTAGACAAGTATTTAAAATCTCAGATTTCCTGACTTCTGTCAGAAAAATCTTCATTGATAGGGAAACTATTATTGTTCCCAAGAAAGTTACCCTTGTATTTTGAGCTAAGGAGCTCTTTTCCAAATATACCTTCCATCCCAGAGATCTCAGGAAGGATAACAACATTTACGTGTGGGATATTGCTTGTTGTAAGGATGGCGCCTGGACTAATGTGTCGGCCAGATAGGGCGTCACTGCAATGCCCCTTAACCGAAGCAGCTCCAACAACGATCCCAGAACCTTTGAGAAATTTCTGGGACCTGTGGCAAGACCGAAGGGAAGAGCCATGAATTGGAAAAAGGGAAATTTATTCTTACCTGATAAATTTGTTTCTTTTACGATACGATGAGTCTACGGATTTCATCCTTACTTGTGGGATATCACCTCCTGGTCAGCAGGAGGATGCAAAGAGCTCCACAGCAGAGCTGCATAAATAGCTCCTCCCTTCCCTCCCAACCCAGTCATTCGACTGAAGTTAGGAAGAGAAAGGAAAAGCCAAGGAGCAGAGATGACTGAAGTTAAACAAAAATAAAGACCTGTCTCATAAAAACAGGGAGGGCCGTGGACTCATCATATCGTAAAAGAAACAAAATTTATCAGGTAAGAATACATTTCCTTTTCTTTTACAAGATACGATGAGTCCACGGATTTCATCCTTACTTGTGGGATACAATACCAAAGCAATAGGACACAGATGAAACAAGACAGGGAACCTAAAAGGAAGGCACCGCTGCTCGTAGAACTTTCCTCCCAAAAACAGCCTCGGACGAGGCAAAAGTATCAAATTTGTAAAATGTTGAAAAAGTGTGAAGAGAAGACCAAGTCGCAGCTTTGCAAATCTGTTCCACAGAAGCATCATGTTTAAATGCCCATGAGGAAGCCACAGCCCTAGTGGAATGAGCCGTAATACGTTCAGGAGGCTGCTGTCCAGCAGTCTCATATGCAAAACGAATGATACCCTTCAGCCAAAAAGAAAAAAAGAGGTAGCCGTAGCTTTCTGACCCCTACTCTTCCCAGAAAAAAACAACAAACAGGGAAGAAGATTGACAAAACTCCTTAGTTGCCTGTAAGAAACTTCAAGGCACGGACCACATCCAAATTATGTAACAGTTGCTCCTTCTTAGAAGACCGGTTAGGACACAAGGAAGGAACAACAATTTCCCGATTAATATTTTTATTTGAAACAACCTTAGGAAGAAAAACAGGTTTGGTACGCAACACTACCTTATCTGCATGGAAAATAAGATAAGGAGAATCACATTGTAATGCTGAAAGCTCAGAAACTCTGCGAGCAGAAGAAATAGCAACTAAAAATAAAACTTTCCATATATGGAATGCATAGGTTCAAATGGACCCCCTTGAAGAATATTAATAACTAAATTCAAACTCCAAGAAGGAGCAATTGGTCTAAACACAGGCCTGATTTTAGTCAGAGCCTGACAAAAGGATTGAACATCTGGAACATCTGCCAGACGCTTGTGAAGCAAAATAGACAAAGCAGAAATTTGTCCCTTTAAGGAACTTGCTGACAACCCTTTCTCCAATCCTTCTTGGAGAAAAGACAAAATCCTGGGAATCCTAACCCTACTCCATGAGTAGCCCTTGGATTCACACCAATAAAGATATTTACACCATATCTTATGGTAAATCTTTCTCGTAACAGGCTTACGAGTCTGGATCAAGGTATCAGTTACCGAATTAGAGAACCCTCGCTTAGATAAAATCAAGCGTTCAATCTCCAAGCAGACAGCTACAGAGAAATTAGGTTCAGATGATGGAAAGGTCCATGAATGAGCAGGTCCTGCCACAATGGAAGCTTCCACGGTGGCAGAGATGACATGTCCACCAGATCGGCATACCAAGTCCTGCGAGGCCACGCAGGAGCGATGAGAATCACCGAAGCCCTCTCCTGTTTGACTCAAGCAATCACCCGGGGAAGGAGAGCAAATGGAGGGAACACATAAGCTAGGTTGAACGACCAAGGCACTGCCAAGGCATCTATCAGTTCAGCCTGAGGATCCCTGGACCTAGATCCGTATCTCGGGAGTTTGGCATTCTGACGAGATGCCATGAGATCCAGCTCCGGCCTGCCCCATCTGAGAATCAGGCTGGCAAATACTTCCGGATGGAGTTCCCATTCCCCCGGATGAAACGTCTGTCTGCTCAAAAAAATCTGCCTCCCAATTGTCCACTCCTGGGATGTGGATTGCTGATAGATAACAAGAGTGAGTCTCCGCCCACTGAATTATCCTGGTTACTTCTGCGATCGCTAATTAACTCCTTGTTCCTCACTGATGATTGATGTAGGTCACAGTCGTGATGTTGTCCAACTGGAATCTGATGAATTTGGTCGAAGCCAACTGAGGCTAAGCCAGAAGCGTATTGAATATTGCTCTCAACTCCAGAATGTTGATGGGAAGTAGAGACTCCGATAGAGTCCATACACCTTGAACTTTCAATGAATTCCAGACTGCCCCCCATCCTATCAGACTGGCATCCGTTGTCACTATCTCCCATAAGGGTCTGCGGAAGCATGTTCCCTGGGACAGATGATCCAGCGACAACCACCACAGAAGAGAGTCCCTTGTCTCCTGATCTAGATCTATTTGAGGAGACAAATTTGCATAATCTCCATTACACTGTCTGAGCATGTTCAGTTGTAGAGGTCTGAGATGAAAACGTGCAAACGGAATGTCCATTGCTGCCACCATTAAGCCAATTACCTCCATGCACTGAGCCACTGACGGCCGAGGATTGGACTGAAGAGATCGGCATGTGTTCAGAATTTTTAACTTTCTGACTTGCATCAAAAAGATCTTCATGGATAGAGAGTCGATTAGAGTTCCCAGGAAAGGAACCCTTGTCTGTGGAACTAGTGAACTTTTCTCGAGATTCAACTTCCACCCATGAGTCCTTAGAAAGGACAGAACAATGCCGGTATGGGAATTTGCTAGCTGATAAGACGACGCCTGGATCAGAATATCATCCAGATAAGGCGCCACAGCAATGCCCTGCGGTCTTAGAACTGCCAGCAGAGATCTCAGAACCTTTGTGAAAAATCTGGGTGACATGGCCAGACCTAAAGGGAGGGCCACAAACTGAAAATGTTTGTCCAGGAAGGCAAACCACAGGAACTTGTGATGATCCCTGTGTATAGGGATATGAAGATATGCATCCTTTAGATCCACGGTAGTCATACATTGACCCTCCTGGATCAATGGAAGAGTGGTCCGAATAGTTTCCATCTTTAAGGATGGAACTCTGAGAAACTAGTTTAGACTTTTGAGATCTAAAATGGGTCGAAACATTCCCTCTTTTTTGGGAACTACAAAGATATTTGAGTAAAACCCCTGCCCCTGTTCCTGAATTGGGGCATATTACTCCCATGAGGGAGAGATCTCCTACACAGCGTAAGAATGCCTCTCTTTTTATGCGGTCGACAGATAATCGTGAAAGAAGAAACCTTCCTCTGGGGAAGGAATTTTTGAACTCCAACTGATACCCTTGAGACACGATTTCTAGTGTCCAGGGATCCTGAACGTCTCTGATCCAAGCATAGACAAAGAGAGAAAGTCTGCCCCCTACTAGATCCGGTCCTGGATCGGGGGCCGCCCCTTCATGCTGTCTTGGTCGCAGCAGCAGGCTTCTTGGGTTGTTTACCCTTGTTCCAAGCCTGGTTGGGTCGCCAGGTGGACTTGGTTTGAGAAAAATTCCCTTCCGGTCTACTGGAAGAGGGGATGCCCTTGAAATTTCGAAAGGAACGAAAATTACTCTGTCGTCCCCTTTGCTTAGATGTTTTATCTTGAGGGAGGAGGTGACCCTTACCTACCATAATGTCAGAAATTATCTCCTTCAAGTCAGGCCCGAACAGAGTCTTTCCCTTGACAGGAATAGCCAAGAGCTTAGATTTAGTGGACACATCCGCAGACCAAGATTTTAACCATAAGGCTCTTCGTGCTAAAATGGAGAATCATGAATTCTTAGCCGCCAATTTGGTGATCTAAAAAGAGGCATCCGTAATAAAAGAATTAGCCAGCTTAAGGGCCTTAATTCAATCCTGTATTTCCTCTAAAGAAGTCTCAGTCCTAAGGGACTCTTCTAGAGCGTCTAACCAAAAAACAGCCGCAGTTGTGACTGTTACAATGCAGGCCGTCGGTTGCAAAAGAAACCCTTGATGAACAAAGTTTTTTGAGAAGACCCGCCAACTTCTTATCCATGGGGTCTTTGAAAGCATAACTGTCCTCTATAGGGATAGTCGTACGCTTAGCTATAGGGTACATTTTCTTAAACATAGGGGAAGGGGAGAACGGGATACCCGGTCTTTCCAATTCCCTAGCAATAATTTCCGAAATTCTCTTAGGAACCGGAAAAACGTCAGAATAAGAAGGAACCTCCAAGTATCTGTCCATCTTACTCAATTTCTCTGGAGGGATCACAATAGAGTCACAGTCGTCCAGAGTCACCAAAACCTCCCGTAGTAACAGGCGGGAGGTGTTCAGGCTTAAACCTGAAAGACATCACTTCCGAATCTGTCTGGGGTAATTCACTTCCTGAATCAGACAGAGCCTCCATACCCCCTAATTCAGAGCCCTGAGAGGGTAAATGGGAGATCGCCATCAAAGCATCAGAAGTCGCAGGGACCACCTGGGCCTCTTTCCTACTGCGTTTACCTTGCAAAGCTAGTAACTTAGATAAAATTTCTGAAAGAGTGGATGACATAACTGCAGCTATATCCTGCAGAGTGAATGAAGCAGACGCAGTTGAAGAACACGGCGTCACTTGAGCGGGCGTTAAAGGCTGTGACGTTTGGGGAGAAAGTTGCGGCATACCCTGAATCTCATCAGTCTGAGAACATTCCTTAGATACATCTTTAATAAAGAAAATGTGTTCTTTATACTGTAAAGCCCTTTCAATACATGAGGGACAAAGCGCAACAGGGGGTTCCACACTGGCATCTAAACACATAGGACATGTACTTTGTTCAATGTCATCCATGATAACATAAGAAAAGGCAAGCTTGGTCAAAAAACTGATAATATATTGTAAAAATCAGTCCGATGCACTTATAATATAAAAATTTTGGTGTACTGTGTCTTTAAGAAAAAAACAACCTTCTGAATTAAAGCCCGATATATAAATAGGCAGAGAGAAGCTGTTTATATTTATATCCCACACTCCCTGCACGTGAGCCTTATAAAAATCACACTGGAATTCCATAAAAAATAAGCAGTCACCCTGCCGCAGCTCTGCTGCGGCTCCTACCTGCCTCCACGTGACCAACTCTCAACTCCTCTAGAACGGCGCCCCTAAGATCGCTTGTAAGATATTACAACAAGCGGGCTTAGGAGACGCTGCCAACCGGAACTCAGACGAGTAAGAAACTGCGAGGCGAAGCGCGCAAACACTAAGCTCTGCCCCTCGTGGGCGGAAACATACCACACAACCCCGGGAAAAACAAGTACAGTACCGCCATGTACCGGAGTTCAGTATCCCCAACTCCAGCACTACCCCCAGCGTCAGCCATCTCTATGATATAATAAATTTAATAGAGCCAAGCCCGTTACAGTACAGTTACATACCCACATAAATGTCCCAGCGCTTCTAGGCTAAATTCTAAAATGCCAGAGTGTCTGGATAATAAGCAGTATGTCGGTTCTCATTTTTTCCAAGCTAATGAGAACCCACATACTGTCCAAGGGAAGCCCTTAGGCCCATAGTCCCCAATATCAAAGGCAGAGTACAGTCGGTTCTGAGACATGCTGCAGAGCCCCAGAATAAAAGACTGCACTTACCTCCATGCTGAGGAACAGCATGATAATCTCACAGTGTCAAGAGGTCCACTCTTCCTCCTGAGGTCCTGTGAAGGCAGAAGGGTCTTAGTTAACATTCTCTAAGACCATACACAGAAGAGCAGCACAAGTATGGGAGGCGCAGTGAAGCTAAAACTCCACCAGTTCCCATAGCCTAAAAGGCTATCACTCCAGAGGCTGCCCTAAAGTAAAATAGTACACTTTGGCACCATTTGAAAAATAAAAAAACTCTTGATTGAAGAATCCAAACTAATACCTCACTTTACCTCTTCCTATCACTAACGCAGGCAAAGAGAATGACTGGGTTGGGAGGGAAGGGAGGAGCTCTGCCGTGGAGCTCTTTGCCTCCTCCTGCTGACCAAGAGGCGATATCCCACAAGTAAGGATGAAATCCGTGGACTCATCGTATCTTGTAAAAGAAATTTGTCTAGAAATGTTGTTTAGAAATTTGTGATGATCCC
The DNA here is from genome assembly GCF_027579735.1 of Bombina bombina. Lineage (NCBI taxonomy): Eukaryota > Metazoa > Chordata > Amphibia > Anura > Bombinatoridae > Bombina > Bombina bombina. The sequence goes on from NW_026512096.1 coordinate 24,167, forward strand.
TATGAATGGGAACATGCAAATAAATTACCTTTAATTCCCAGTTGTCATAGATTGACCCTCTTGAATCAAGGGAGAGTGGAACAAATAGCTTCCATCTTGAAGGGCAGTAATTTTAGGAATTTATTTAGACTCTTGAGATCTAAAAACAGAACTGAAGGTTCCCTTCCTTTTGGGAACCACAAACAAGTTGGAATAAATCCCAGACCCTGTTCCTGAATCCGAACAGGGACTATCACGCCCACGTCAGAGAGGTCTTCTATGGAGTGGAAAAATGCCTCTCTTCTTCTACAGATAATCTTTGAAGCAAAGATCTGCCCCTGGGAGAAAAAGTCCAGACTCTAGATTGTATCCCAGGGATACAGAGTCCTCCCGGAATGGGGGCAGGCCTACCCTGCTGGCCTTTGTTTTCCTAACAGGATACTTTAATTGCTTTCTCCAAGATTTCTTATCCTGAGGGAAGGAATGTCCCTTTCCTCTCGAAATATCAGAGAGAATTTCCATTAAAACAGGTCCAAACAAGGTCTTCCCTGTAGGGAATCACCCAAAAGTTTATACTCAGATGAGGTATCCGCAGACCATATCTTTCCTGACTCTCTGCGGGCCATATGGCAAAAACCTGAAAACTTAGCTCCCAGCTTAAAAATCTTGAAGAGGAGCATCTGAAATAAGGGAGTTGGCTAACTTAATTGCCTTAATCCTATACCGGATTTCTTTGAGAGAAGTGTCCAATGCATCAAAACAGTACGCCACCGCACTGGTGACAAAGCAATACAAACCGCAGGTAGTTGTAAACTCTGACGTACACCCATTCCCTGTGTACTATTGACTCCTAGATAGAGTCTGCTATATCTGGAGAAAAGGTGATACCCAGTTTCTCCATGACTTTTTAAAGTGTACTGGACTTATTAGGACTGACTACACCGGTAATGTCGGAGTCATCCAGGGTAAGAAAAACCTTCTCAAGTAACAAACGGAGGTGTTGAAGCCTATGCTGAAAGAAAACACTTCAGTATCAAACAAAGGAATTCCCCCCTTATCTACTACCGAAGTATCCCGCACTTCAGGCATCAGGGAGGATAATTCAGAAAAGATACTACTGTATCAGCAACATTCACTGATTAAATACATCAGATATCGCTTCAATGATTTTAGGAAGCAATGTTTTGTCAAGTAACCCCAGGTGGAGTTAGTGAAGAGACGCAGGGCACTGCATGTGTGGGCTATAAAAAAAATATTTGGGCACTTGGAGAATTTTTTTTTAATTCTTATAGTAACGATCTCTCACAACATCAGGGACAGAGAAAACATATGGGTGAATAATCCAAGAAAAAACACCCAGAAAAAAAAGTTACTGTCTCTTTAATTTTAAAGTCTTAACATGTAATTTCTTAAATTAAGAGTGCAAACATGGTTGATAAGAACACCGTACTGTAAACCCCCTCTACACCTCAGCTAAACCTAGCTGAGGTGCCTGCCAGCCTTTTGCACAGTAAATATTCCGGACTAAGCCATTTGAAACACTGTCCAGTCTCACTTTTAAGAGTAAACACTCTCCTCTATTTCTTCCGATAACCGGAAGAACTGAAAGTGGTGTGCAACTAAATTGGTACCACACAACTCCGCCCACCGTGGGCGTTAACATAACCATCTCCCGGTCGCCATCAATATTTTTAGTAAGTGGAACCGCCGGGAGCATAATAACAGACTGATCAGCTTCAGATTGGCAGCTGCTAGTCTGAGAGAAATAAACTAATCGTGGAATCACCTCACACTGAGCTCGCTGTTAGTATAGCTCATCAGTTATGGCAATATGTGATCTCCTGGTCGGCTATTATGAAACCGCCGGGAGATGAGAACAGAAGTCCCATGCATCACCTAACACTGAGCTCGTCTGTTGTATAGCTCATCAGTTATGGCAATATGTGATCTCCCGGTCGGCTATTATAAACCGTCGGGAGATGAGAACACAAGTCCCATTCATGACCTTACACTGAGCACGTCTATTGTATAACTCATCAGTTTTTGGCAATAGGTGATCTCCCGGTCGGCTATCATGAAACCGCCGGGAGATGAGAGCATATGTCCCATACAGCCCCAGTGCCTGCGTCTAAACTGTCCCAAAGTGTCCCCTAAAAATCTGGGGGAATCTATCTGTAACCCTCTGATAAAGAGGCCAAATCCAATGAGGTATAAATAAAGATTAAGTGTCCAACATTCTTCTGAGACCTTTCTTCAACCCCCAGAATAAAGTCAGCACTTAACTCATCTTCTGCCGGACAGTAAGGCAGTTCCCAGGTTTGCAAGGTCCTCTCCCTCACATGGACCTATAATTTAAAACGAAAGTTCTGAGTAATATCCCTCAGATTTTCTTGGTAAGGACAAAAAATTACATGGGAGCAGTGAGAATTATGTCCCACAAGTTCCCATTGCTCTAAAGCCACCAATGCTCTACTGAAGAGACTGATATGGACTACGGCTACACCCTAGAACAAAGCAGCACAATCTTTCACTACTTTAAAATAATAAACTCTTGATTGAAGAATCTTTTCTAACACCTCACTTTATCACTTCCTAGCACTAGGCAAAGAGAATAACTGGAGTGGGAGGGAAGGGAGGAGCTATTTAACAGCTTTGCTGTGGTGCTCTTTGCCGCCTCCTGCTGACCAGGAGGTGAATATCCCATTAGTAATTAAGATGATCCGTGTACTCATCGTGTCATTGAAAATAAAATTGTTTTTCTCATATCTCAGGAATGTAAATTTTAACAATGGAGTAAAAGACAAGACACTATTGCAAAACTTCCTATAGTACATTTATGTATGTGTGTGTGATATAATCCCTCATATTTCCAAACATAAATTTGGGAAAGATTACAGATTCAAAAAACATGCTTTCTGGGCAATTCATTTAATGAACCAGTAAATTAGCATAATCAACAATGCAATAGAAGTTCAAATGAGTAGCAGAATTTTTTTCTGACAAATTTCAGTTATGTCTATTTATACCACTACTGTATCATGTGACAGACATTAGCCAATAACAAAAGCAACATGCGCAGTAGGAGCTGGTGATTTAAAAAGTTTAAAAATAAAAAGAATTAGAACAAAATGAGAATGGAAGTAGATTGGAAAGTTGTTTGAAAATCAGACAGAGCATTCAGTTTTAACTTGAATGTCACAAAAAAAAAAAAAAAAAAAAGGTTTGTTGTAATTTAAGTTTCCTAAATAACCAAATCAGGTCAAACAAAGGTTTAAAAAGGGATAGGAAAGTCAAAATTAAACTTTCATGATTCAGACAGAGCATTTAATTTTAAGCAACTAATTTACTCCTACAATCATTTTTTTCATTCTCTTGGCATCTTTATTTGAAAAAGCAAGAATGTAACCTTTGAAGCAGGCCCATTTTTGGTTCAGCATCCTGGGTTGCGCTTGCTGGATTACATTTACTCATAAATGTTTATTTTGACTAAACTATCCCTTTAAGTCTAGGGGATTTGACTGGGGTATTTAGTATATATTCATAATATGGCAGAAAAATGACTCATGGTGGTTTTGTATTTAAGTAGCATTATAAAATGTTACGATTATTTGAATTTTGTTAGATAAGGGTAAACTAATCATTTGGCAATGGTGGGAATGTCATTTTACATAAAGATTTCTCCATAAAAGACGGGACAGACAATACATAAAGGTAAACCATCACAAAACAGAAAATTCCCGACACACTGGCTGAATTGTCAGAAGGGGTTAAACGTAAGCGGACTCACATAAACTAAGTATATATCTTCTTGTGACAAATACATTTCTTCACACAATTCACAGGTTACTTACATGGTATTGGATTATTACTGCAACACAATTTAAACAAATGTATTTAGTTTCTTCATTAAAGGGAAGTAAAACCCATTTTTTTTCCATTCATGATTTAGACAGAACATACAATTTTAAACAACTTTCTAATTAACTTCTATTATCATATTTTCTTTGTTTTCTTGTTATCCTTATTTGAAAAGCAGTAGTATATGGCAGCAGTTTTGCAACAATGCTATACATTAGCAGTAGCACTAGATGGCAGCACTATTTCCTGTCCTGTAGTGCTTCAGGCATGTGCACGCTACCTACCTAGGTATCCCTTCAACAAAGAACAACATGAGAATTAAACATTTTTGATAATAGAAAAAAATTGGAAACTTTTTAAAAATTGTATTCTCCATCTGAATCATGAAAAAAAATATTTGGGTTTAATGTCCCTTTAACCATTTTTTGGGAGAATTACTGAATGTCCATGAAAATAATATAATATATCTTATTTGGTGAAGCTAAATTACATACAAATTATTCAAATCTTTTACATTTAAAGGGACATAATACTCATATGCTAAATCACTTGAAACTGATGCAGTATAATTGTAAAAAGCCGACAGGAAAATATCACCTGAGCATCTCTATGTAAAAAAAGAAGATATTTTACCTCACAATTTCCTCAGCTCAGCAGAGTAAGTTCTGTGTAAAAAGTTATAATTCAGCTGCTGCCCAGCTGCAGGTAAAAAAAATAAAAATAAAAAAAATGAAGAAATGAACAGCAGCCAATCAGCATCAGCAGTGCGGAGGTCATGAACTCTTACTGTGATCTTATGAGATTTCACTTAAGACTCATGAGATATTATAGTAAACTTCCTTAACCCGAAAGGGAAATAAAATTAGTGTGCACGAAGCTCATTCCTTCGGCTGTCCTGGGATAGACATACTGATTTGCTGCTTAAAGTCCTTTGCAATGAGGTTTGAATACTTAGGAAATTTTGAGGTAAAATATCTTTATTTTTTACATAGAGATGTTCAGGTAATATTTTCTAGTCAGCTTTTTACAGCTATACTGCATCACTTTCAAGTGTTTAAACATTTGGGTATCATGGCCATTTAAATTAGACCATGTTTTTTATACTGCAGAATCATTTCCTAGCACATTTATAAATACCTTGCACCTACTGAAAAAACAATTTATGCTTAGCTGATAAATTACTTTCTCCAACGGTGTGTCCGGTCCAGGGCGTCATCCATTACTTGTGGGAATATTCTCTTCCCCAACAGGAAATGGCAAAGAGCACAGCAAAAGCTGTCCATATAGCCCCTCCTCAGGCTCCGCCCCCCAGTCATTCGACCGACTGTTAGGAGAAAAAAAGGAGAAACTATAGGGTGCCGTGGTGACTGTAGTGTATAGAGAAAGACATTTTTCAAACCTGATTAAAAAACCAGGGCGGCCGTGGACCGGACACACCGTTGGAGAAAGTAATTTATCAGGTAAGCATAAATTCTGTTTTCTCCAACATTGGTGTGTCCGGTCCACGGCGTCATCCTTACTTGTGGGAACCAATACCAAAGCTTTAGGACACTGATGAAAGGGAGGGAGCAAATCAGGTTACCTAAACAGAAGGCACCACGGCTTGCAAAACCTTTCTCCCAAAAATAGCCTCCAAAGAAGCATAAGTATCAAATTTGTAGAATTTGGCAAAAGTGTGCAAGGAAGACCAAGTCGCTGCCTTACATATCTGATCAACAGAAGCCTCGTTCTTGAAGGCCCATGTGGAAGCCACAGCCCTAGTAGAGTGAGCTGTGATTCTTTCAGGAGGCTGCCGTCCGGCAGTCTCATAAGCCAATCGGATAATGCTTTTCAGCCAGAAAGAAAGAGAGGTAGCAGTAGCTTTTTGTCCTCTCCTCTTACCAGAGTAAACGACAAACAAAGATGAGGTTTGTCTAAAATCCTTTGTTGCTTCTAAATAGAACTTTAAAGCACGGACTACATCTAAATTGTGTAACAAACGTTCCTTCTTTGAAACTGGTTTCGGACACAGAGAAGGAACAACTATTTCCTGGTTAATATTCTTGTTGGAAACAACTTTTGGAAGAAAACCAGGCTCGGTACGCAAAACGACCTTATCTGAATGGAACACCAGATAGGGTGGACCACACTGCAAAGCAGATAATTCAGAAACTCTTCTAGCAGAAGAAATAGCAACCAAAAACAGAACTTTCCAAGATAGTAACTTGATATCTATGGAATGTAAGGGTTCAAACGGAACCCCTTGAAGAACTGAAAGAACTAAATTTAGACTCCAAGGAGGAGTCATGGGTCTGTAAACAGGCTTGATTCTGACCAAAGCCTGTACAAAAGCTTGTACATCTGGCACAGCTGCCAGGCGTTTGTGCAACAAAACAGATAAGGCAGAAATCTGTCCTTTTAGAGAACTCGCTGACAACCCTTTATCCAAACCCTCTTGGAGAAAGGAAAGAATCTTAGGAATTTTAATCTTACTCCAGGAGAATCCCTTGGATTCACACCAACAGATATATTTTTTCCATATTTTATGGCAAATCTTCCTAGTCACAGGTTTTCTGTCTTGGACCAGAGTATCTATCACAATCTGAAAACCCACGGTTGGATAAAATCAAGCGTTCAATTTCCAAGCAGTCAGCTGCAGACAAACTAGGTTTGGATGTTCGAATGGACCTTGTACTAGAAGATCCTGTCTCAAAGGTAGCTTCCATGGTGGAGCCGATGACATATTCACCAGGTCTGCATACCAAGTGCTGCGTGGCCACGCAGGAGCTATCAGAATCACCAAGGCCTTCTCCTGTTTGATCCTGGCTACAAGCCTGGGAAGGAGAGGAAACGGTGGAAACACATAAGCTAGGTTGAACGGCCAAGGCGCCACTAATGCATCCACTAGAGTCGCCTTGGGATCCCTGGATCTGGACCCGTAACAAGGAACCTTGAAGTTCTGACGAGACGCCATCAGATCAATGTCGGGAATGCCCCATAATTGGGTTAACTGGGCAAAGACCTCCGGATGGAGTTCCCACTCCCCCGGATGGAAAGTCTGACGACTCAGATAATCCGCCTCCCAGTTGTCTACTCCTGGGATGTGAATTGCAGATAGATGGCAGGAGTGATCCTCCGCCCATTTGATGATTTTGGATACCTCTCTCATCGCCAAGGAACTCTTTGTTCCTCCCTGATGGTTGATGTAAGCTACAGTCGTCATGTTGTCTGACTGGAATCTTATGAATCCGGCCTTTGCTAGTTGAGGCCAAGCTCGGAGAGCATTGAATATCGCTCTCAGTTCCAGGATGTTTATCGGGAGAAGAGACTCTTCCCGAGACCATAGACCCTGAGTCTTCAGGGAATCCCAGACCGCGCCCCAGCCTAATAGACTGGCGTCGGTCGTGACAATGACCCACTCTGGTCTGCGGAAACTCATTCCCTGAGACAGGTGATTCTGAGTCAACCACCAACGGAGTGAGTCTCTGGTTATCTGGTCTACTTGAATCTGAGGAGACAAGTCTGCATAGTCCCCATTCCACTGATTGAGCATTCACAGTTGTAATGGTCTTAGATGAATTCGAGCAAAAGGAACTATGTCCATTGCTGCAACCATCAATCCTACTACTTCCATGCACTGAGCTATGGAAGGCTGCAGAATAGAGTGAAGAACTTGACAAGCGTTTAGAAGCTTTGACTTTCTGACTTCTGTCAGGAAGATCTTCATTTCTAAAGAATCTATTATTGTTCCCAAAAAGGGAACTCTTGTTGATGGAGACAGGGAACTCTTTTCTACGTTCACCTTCCACCCGTGAGATCTGAGAAAGGCTAGAACAATGTCTGTATGAGCCTTTGCCTTGGAAAGAGACGACGCATGAATTAGAATGTCGTCTAAATAAGGTGCCACTGCAATCCCCCTTGGTCTTAGAACCGCCAGAAGGGACCCTAGCACCTTTGTGAAAATTCTGTGAGCAGTGGCTAAACCGAATGGAAGAGCCACGAACTGGTAATGTTTGTCCAAAAAGGCGAACCTTAGGAACGGATGATGATCTTTGTGGATAGGAATATGTAGGTACGCATCCTTTAAATCCACGGTAGTCATAAATTGACCCTCCTGGATTGTAGGTAAAATTGTTCGAATGGTTTCCATTTTGAACGATGGAACTCTGAGAAATTTGTTTAGAATTTTTAAATCCAGAATTGGTCTGAAAGTTCCCTCTTTTTTGGGAACTACAAACAGGTTTGAGTAAAACCCCTGACCTTGTTCCACTGTTGGAACTTGGTGTATCACTCCCATCTTTAACAGATCTTCTACACAATGTAAGAATGCCCGTCTCTTTATTTGGTCTGAAGATAAGCGAGACATGTGGAACCTTCCCCTTGGAGGAAGTTCCTTGAACTCTAGAAGATAACCCTGAGAGACTATTTCTAGTGCCCAGGGATCCGGAACATCTCTTACCCAAGCCTGAGCAAAGAGAGAGAGTCTGCCCCCTACTAGATCCGGTCCCGGAATCGGGGGCTACCCCTTCATGCTGTCTTGGTAGCAGCAGCAGGATTCTTGGCCTGTTTACCCTTGTTCCAGCCTTGCATTGGTTTCCAAGCTGGTTTAGCCTGGGAAGCGTTACCCTCTTGTCTAGAGGCTGCAGAGTTAGAAGTCGGTCCGTTCCTGAAATTACGAAAGGAACGAAAATTAGACTTATTCTTAGCCTTGAAAGGCCTATCCTGTGGGAGGGCATGGCCCTTCCCCCCAGTGATGTCTGAAATAATTTCTTTCAATTCTGGCCCAAAAAGGGTCTTACCTTTGAAAGGGATATTAAGCAATTTTGTCTTGGAAGATACATCCGCCGACCAAGACTTTAGCCAGAGCGCTCTGCACGCCACAATTGCAAACCCTGAATTTTTCGCCGCTAATCTCGCTAATTGCAAAGCGGCATCTAAAATAAAGGAATTAGCTAACTTAAATGCATGAATTCTGTCCATGACTTCCTCATATGGAGTCTCTTTATTGAGCGATTTTTCTAGTTCATCGAACCAGAAACACGCCGCCGTGGTGACAGGAATAATGCACGAAATTGGTTGGAGGAGGTAACCTTGCTGCACAAAAATCTTTTTAAGCAAACCCTCCAATTTTTTATCCATAGGATCTTTTAAAGCACAATTGTTCTCAATGGGAATAGTCGTGCGTTTGGCTAGCGTAGAAACTGCCCCCACAACCTTAGGGACTGTTTGCCATGTGTCCTTCCTTGGGTCGACCATGGGGAACAATTTCTTAAATATAGGAGGTGGGACAAAAGGTATGCCTGGTTTCTCCCACTCCTTATTCACTATGTCCGCCACCCTTTTAGGTATCGGAAAGGCATCAGGGTGCACCGGGACCTCTAGGAATTTGTCCATCTTGCACAATTTTTCTGGAATGACCAAAGAGTCACAATCATCCAATGTAGTTAGTACCTCCTTAAGTAATGCGCGGAGATGCTCTAACTAAAATTTAAAAGTCACAACATCAGGTTCTGCCTGTTGAGAAATTCTTCCTGAATCAGAAAGCTCTCCTTCCGACAAACCCTCCCTCACTGCCACTTCTGACTGATGTGAGGGTATGACAGATACATTTTCGTCAGCGTCTTCTTGCTCCACTGTATTTAAAACTGAGCAATCACACTTTCTTTGAAATGCTGGCATTTTGGATAAAATATTAGCTATGGAATTATCCATTACTGCCGTTAAATTGTTGCATAGTAACAAGCATTGGCGCGCTAGATGTACTAGGGGTCGCCGTTACTGTCTCTTTAAATGTTAAACAGAGCACACTTTTTTACTGAATATGTGAAAAACTATGAAGGAAATATCCAATCTTTACCAAATTTTCAAATTCCAAATTGTCTTAATGCTTTAAAAGTATTGCACCCCAATTTTCAAGCTTTTAACCCCTTAAATGAGGAAACCGGAGCCGTTTAATCAATCAGCACTTTTAACCCACTACAGTCCCAGCCACAGCATTTGCTGCGACTTCACCTGTCCCTGGGGGTTATACGATACCAAATGGAGCCTTCCAGGAACGTTTTCAATGATCACCAGACCCTCTCACATGCAGCTGCATGCACTGCTTCCAAAAGAAACTGTGCAATTATGGCGCGAAAATGAGGCTCTGCCTACTATAGTGAAAGGCCCCTCCTGACTGGAAAGGTGTCTAAACGACTGCCTGGCGCCTAAAAACGTTCCCAAACACTAAAAGTTTAGAAAATCACTTCAAAACTGCATAAAAATTTTTAAATAAAGCAATCGATTTAGCCCACAAGAGTGTCAACCAGTGTATAGCCCATAATAAGCCTTCATTCTGTAAAGTGTCTAAGAAAATGGCTTACCGATCCCCAAGAGGGAAAATGACAGTTTTCTAGCATTACACAGTCTTGTTAGAAAATGGACTAGTCATACCTTGAGCAGAAAAGTCTGCAAACTGTTCCCCCAACTGAAGTTCTCTGGGCTCAACAGTCCTGCGTGGGAACAGCAATTGATTTTAGTTACTGCTGCTAAAATCATACGCCTCTTTTAAACAGAACTCTTCATCCCTTTCTGTTTTAGAGTAAATAGTACAAACCGGCACTATTTTAAAATAAACTCTTGATAGCAGAATAAAAAACTACAACTAAACACCACATACTCTTCACCATCTCCGTGGAGATGCTACTTGTTTAGAGCGGCAAAGAGAATGACTGGGGGGCAGAGCCTGAGGAGGGGCTATATGGACAGCTTTTGCTGTGCTCTTTGCCATTTCCTGTTGGGGAAGAGAATATTCCCACAAGTAATGGATGACGCCGTGGACCGGACACACCAATGTTGGAGAAAGCAACATTACCAATTAACCAAATGTTGATTTTTAAATACACTTTACATAAACACCTGTGCAGTTATCATTTGTTTGATATTTTTATAATAATGATCATAATTTATTTCTTTATAATACTATTTGAATAACAATAAACTATATAGAAAATAAGTTTGCCAAATTTTCTAGAGAAAATTGTATAAACTACATGTTCCATTGATCTGATGTAGTATATGTTTTATATCCTATGATTTAGCATGATAAATGTTTGCAAGTTCTTAAGATTTATTAGTTAATTATTGTTCATAAATTGTGGGCTAGAATACAAGTGTTGCCATTTTTCTTGTTGGAATCAGATGCATTTCCAGAAACCAAATTTCTGTGACATGTCCAGGAAAAACAAAACAAAAAAAACCACACACGAACAAAAATACATTGCCTTAAAAAGATTTCAACACTGTTCTTTAAAGGGACAGTTTAATTCAAAATTGTTATTGTTTAAAAAGATAATGCCTTTATTACCCATTCCCCAGTTGTGAATAACCAACACAGTTATATTAATACACTGTATTACTTCTATGGTTATTCATATCTAAGCCCCTGAAGACTGCCCTTTATCTCAGTGTATTTAAAATCTTGAATTTAGCCAATTAGTGCTGTTTTTGTGAGGCCATTATCATTCTCCTCGGGAGTACAATATTATCTATATGGCACACATGAACTAGCAGAGATAAGGGGCAGCTTTCAGGGGCTTAGAAAAAGGCAATATTAGAGGTTATAAAGTATATTTATGTAACAATGTTGGTTATGCAAAACTGGGGAATGGGTAGTAAAGGCGTAATATCTTTTTAAACAAAAAACAAATCAAGTAGACTGTCCCTTTAAAGACAGAAACACTGCTTTATGAGAAGAAAGGACTCCTGGAGACCAGCTCCGTTAAATGTTAACTAAGCCGACGTAATTTTTTTCCCCTTAACATGTAAAACAAGTATTAAAACAGTGACAAACTTTCCAGCTCTAACCATTTGTCATGATACACTTACCTTTAGACAACCACTATTATTGCACGATGTTCCAATCTTAATTACTCCAAGTTCTTCATCTATATGAAGGGAGAGAGTTCATAATTGAGAAAAAAATAATTGTATTTTGCATTATATTGATCAGGATTTTTTCCGGACTTAGTTTGTTAATGAAAATCCATTTGTGTGCTATTTCCTATGGTAACATTTTTAATACAGTAAAGGATCAGCTCAATGGAAGCAAAAAATAACTAAACTAGTAGGCTAGGGTTACTGCTACAAGCCAGCAACAGATCTTCATTTCTATTATTTAAAACAAAATAAATAATAATGGGGTCAGGATTGTCACAAACATAAGTGAAGGTTACATACTGACACAATCAATCAACTAACAAGGACGTTACTGAATAACTATTGAAAAATTTAAAACTGTCAAATTGAAGACTTTTCCTTCTTTAGAGTAACAGTATTAATTTGAACAAATTAACTTTTTTGTTCTTTCGCCTCTTATTTTACGTTTTCAAACAAATTCAAGCAATTTTTTTTTTTTTTTTTAACCAAAAGCTCATCTAAAATGCACAAACACACAATCCCTTTATTTATAATCAATGGACATTTCTTTATCATTCATGGTAAAACTACTTGTCTACCGACTTAATTACATATCTGACACCAACTATTTTCACTGCCCACAAAAAACATAATTTATGCTTACCTGATAAATTTATTTCTCTTGTAGTGTATCCAGTCCACGGATCATCCATTACTTGTGGGATATTCTCCTTCCCAACAGGAAGTTGCAAGAGGATCACCCACAGAAGAGCTGCTATATAGCTCCTTCCCTCACTGCCATATCCAGTCATTCGACCGAAACAAGACGAGAAAGGAGAAACCATAGGGTGCAGTGGTGACTGTAGTTTAATTAAAATTTAGACCTGCCTTAAAAGGACAGGGCGGGCCGTGGACTGGAAACACTACAAGAGAAATAAATTTATCAGGTAAGCATAAATTATGTTTTCTCTTAAGTGTATCCAGTCCACGGATCATCCATTACTTGTGGGATACCAATACCAAAGCTAAAGTACACGGATGATGGGAGGGACAAGGCAGGATTAAACGGAAGGTACCACTGCCTGAAGAATCTTTCTCCCAAAAACAG
>NW_026512097.1:0-36818 GCF_027579735.1 Bombina bombina
CTTCTTTATAGTAGTGTCTATTACATGCAGTTATATGAAAATTGGTGAATACTGTTACAAAATATATTAATATAACAATGTTGGTTGTACAAAGCTGGGAAATGGGTAGTAAAAACGTTATCTATATTTTTAAACAATAATAATTTTGGTGTTAACTGTTCCGTTAAAGAATATTTTGCCTACTTGGTATAAATACAAATCCAGCCATTCTTAGGCCTAGATTTGGAGTTTGGCGGTAGCCGTGAAAACCAGCGTTAGAGGCTCCTAACGCTGGTTTTAGGCTACCGCCGGTATTTGGAGTCATTAAAAAAAGGGTCTAACGCTCACTTTTCAGCCGCGACTTTTCCATACTGGAACGGTACAATGACTCCCAAGGCGGAGAGGTCTTTTACACAATGTAAGAACGCCTCTCCTTTTATCTGGTCTGCAGATAAACTTGAAAGCAGAAACCTGCCTCTGGGAGGAAAACTTTTGAACTCCAATTTGTATCCCTGAGAGACTATTTCTATCGCCCAGGCATCCTGAATGTCCCGAACCCAAGCCTGAACGAAGAATGAAAGTCTGCCCCCTACCAGATCCGGTACCGGATTGGGGGCATGCCCTTCATTCTGTTTTGGATTCAGTAGCTGGCTTCTTCGATTGTTTACCCTTGTTCCAAGACTGTTTGGGTCTCCAAGTAGGCTTAGATTGTTCCTGCTTAAAGGAGGAAGAGGAAGAATTTCCTTTGAAATTTCGAAAGGAACGAAAATTACTCTGTCATCTCTTTTGTTTGTTTCTCTTATCCTGAGGGAGTAGATGACCCTTACCTCCCGTGATATCAGAAATAATTTCTGACAGGCCAGGTCCAAACAGGGTTTTCCCCTTTTAAGGAATCGCTAAAAGCTTAGATTTAGATGACACGTCCGCAGACCGAGGTTTTAACCATAAGGCTCTGCGGGCTAGGACAGAGAAACCCGAGCTCTTAGCTGCCAGTTTAATAATCTGAAGTGAAGCGTCCGTAATAAAAGAATTAGCTAGCTTCAGAGCCTTTATCCTGTCTTGGATCTCCTCCAAGGAAGTCTCAGTCCTGAGAGACTCAGGCAGAGCATCAAACCAATATGCTGCCGCACTAGTGACGGTAGCAATGCACGCAGCAGGCTGTAATAGCAAACCCTGGTGAACATAAAGCTTTTTAAGCAAACCCTCTAACTTCTTGTCCATAGGATCTTTGAAAGCACAACTATCCTCTATGGGAATAGTAGTTCTCTTGGCTAAGGTGGAAACCGCCCCCTCCACCTTAGGAACTGTTTGCCAAGCCTCCTTGAAAGAGTCAGCTATGGGAAACATTTTCTTAAAAATAGGGGAGGGAGAAAAAGGAATGCCTGGTTTCTCCCACTCCTTAGTAACGATCTCCGAAGCTCGCTTTGGAACCGGAAATACGTCTGAGTAGGAAGGAACTTCGAAATATCTATCTAATTTACTAGACTTCGCAGGGGCAACCACAACTGTTGAGTCACAGTCATCTAAAGTGACCAAAACCTCCCTGAGTAACAGGCGGAGGTGTTCTAGTTTAAACCTACAAGTTACAACCTCTGAGTCTGTCAGAGGCAATGAACTTTCTGAGTCTGAAATTTCACCTTCAGATAGAACCTCAATACCCTCCTCCTCATGTCCTTGGGAGGGTACTTCCGAGATTGCCACCATTGCATCAGAAACCTCACTTTCTGCATGTTTGGCTTTCCTCTTACGTTTGCCTTGTAGAATTGGGAAAGCAGACAACGCATCAGAAATTGTAGAAGACATGAGAGAGGCTATGTCTTTTAAAGTAACTCCAGTGGGCGCTAGAGCAGAGGTGCAGGGCACTGCTTGTGCGGACGGTACACTTTGGGACATTTGGGGAGAAAGCTGCGGCATAACTTGACCCCCGTCAGAAGACCCTTAGAAAAATTTTGCTCAGAAAAAATATGATCCCTAAAACTTAAAGTCCTCTAAATACATGTGGGACAGAAAGGGATTGGTGGTTCCACATTAGCTTCCAGACACAAGGAGTAAGAAACATCCTGCAAGGCCCCTTGGTCCATATTTGTTCACAATTGGTCTTTTTATGCAATAAAAACTATATGTCAAAAAAACTTTACTGTCTCTTTAAATTCAAAGAGACAACTATTTTACTGTGCCGTTTTAAATGATAATTATCAGTCATAAATTATCTTAGAAACATCACAAAAACACCTCTGCACCTCCTAAGCTGTGCTGAGGTGCTCCTACCTGTCCAGCAATAACGGAGCTAGAGAGATGAAATAGCGCAAACACCACGCGGTCCGGAGCGCTGCGTCACAGAAAAGTCTCCCTAACCGATGTTAGAAACGCATGCTCAATTTCACAGACCATGCGCTTCTACACCGCCTCTCAGGAAATGTCCTCTTTACTGCCTGACTTCCAGACTGATGCGCAGAGTGAAATGGCGCGAGTCGGAAGCTCCGCTCATCGTGGGCACGTACAACAAAATGAAAGTTTTAACGTTTCCTTGCATTTTTGAAAAAGACCTGTTATAAGTGAACAACCACCAGCAAAGAAGGTCCCCAGCCCCAGTATGCACCTAACGCTGTCCCTTATCTCTCCTACCAGGAGAGTGATTTGTGTCCCATAATAAGTGTCCTCTTTATTATAACACTTTATTCTGAGAATAAAAATGGTGTGCTACCTCTTTCCTGGGTCCCCCCAGAAATAATAAAGTAGCACTTACCTTAACTTCTGCCTGACAGCTAGGCAGCTCACAGGCTTAAGAGATCCTCTCCCTCCCATCGACCTGTAGAAAAAAAGGCATGCTGAGTAAAGCTTTTACCTCAGACTAAGGAATACAGGGCAGCAATACATGGGAGGCGCAGTGAGAATTATGTCCCACAAGTTCCCATTGCTCTAAAGCCACCAAAGCCCTACTGAAGAGACTGACATGGACTACGGATACACCCTAGAACAAAGCAGCACAATCTTGCACCACTTTAAAAATAATAAACTCTTGATTGAAGAATCTTTTATAACACCTAACTTTACCTCTTCCAAGCACTAACGTAGGCAAAGAGAATGACTGGAGTGGGAGGGATGGAGTGGGAGGAATGGGAGGAGCTATTTAACAGCTCTGCCGTGGTGCTCTTTGCCTCCTCCTGCTGACCAGGAGGTGAATATCCCAGTAGTAATTAAGATGATCCGTAGACTCATCGTGTCTTAAAAAAGAAATGAGGAGGTTTAAATGGACATTATACACTAGATTTTTCTTTGCATAAATGTTTGTAGATTATCTATTTATATAGCCCATACAGGTTGTTGTTTTATTTTTTAAATGTATAGTTTTGCTTTTTTTTTTTAAATTAACATTGCTCTGATTTTCAGACTCCTAACCAAGCCCCAAAGTTTTAGGAGAATACTGATGTGTAGCTACTCTAGCTTGCTCCTGTTTGTGCAAAGAGTCTTTTTATATGCAGAGGAAGGGGGAGGGGGGGTGTTTGGTATTTAGCCATTTTCCCGGGTGTTCTTCATAACCTTATGAACAGAGCTAAACTGGAAGCTTCTAAGAAAGTTTTTAAAAGGTTTTATACTGGAGTTTTATATCGGTATCTGTGCATATTCTTCTTTATAGTAGTGTCTATTACATGCAGTTATATGAAAATTGGTGAATACTGTTGCAAAATATATTAATATAACAATGTTGGTTGTACAAAGCTGGGAAATGGGTAGTAAAAACGTTATCTATATTTTTAAACAATAATAATTTTGGTGTTAACTGTCCCGTTAAAGAATATTTTGCCTACTTGGTATAAATACAAATCCAGCCATTCTTAGGCCTAGATTTGGAGTTTGGCGGTAGCCGTGAAAACCAGAGTTAGAGGCTCCTAACGCTGGTTTTAGGCTACCGCCGGTATTTGGAGTCATTAAAAAAAGGGTCTAACGCTCACTTTTCAGCCGCGACTTTTCCATACCGCAGATCCCCTTACGTCAATTGCGTATCCTATCTTTTCAATGGGATCTTTCTAACTCCGGTATTTAGAGTCGTGTCTGAAGTGAGCGTTAGAATTCTAACGACAAAACTCCAGCCGCAGAAAAAAGTCAGTAGTTAAGAGCTTTCTGGGCTAACGCCGGTTCATAAAGCTCTTAAGTACTGTGCTCTAAAGTACACTAACACCCATAAACTACCTATGTACCCCTAAACCGAGGCCCCCGCACATCGCCGACACTCGATTAAATTTTTTAACCCCTAATCTGCCGACCGCCACCTACGTTATCCTTATGTACCCCTAATCTGCTGCCCCTAACACCGCCGACCCCTATATTATATTTATTAACCCCTAATCTGCCCCCCACAACGTCGCCGCCAACTACCTACAATAATTAACCCCTAATCTGCCGACCGCAAAGCGCCGCTACTTAAGTTATCCTTATGTACCCCTAATCTGCTGCCCCTAACACCGCCGACCCCTATATTATATTTATTAACCCCTAATCTGCCCCCCCACAACGTCGCCTCCACCTGCCTACACTTATTAACCCCTAATCTGCCGAGCGGACTTCACCGCTACTCTATTAAATTTATTAACCCCTAAAGCTAATTCTAACCCTAACCCTAACACCCCCCTAAGTTAAATATAATTTTATTCTAACGAAATAAATTAACTCTTATTAAATAAATTATTCCTATTTAAAGCTAAATACTTACCTGTAAAATAAACCCTAATATAGCTACAATATAAATTATAATTACATTGTAGCTATTTTAGGATTAATATTTATTTTACAGGCAACTTTGTAATTATTTTAACCAGGTACAATAGCTATTAAATAGTTAAGAACTATTTAATAGTTACCTAGTTAAAATAAGTACAAAATTACCTGTAAAATAAATCCTAACCTAAGTTACAATTAAACCTAACACTATACTATCATTAAATTAATTAAATAAAATACCTACAATTACCTACAATTAAACCTAACACTACACTATCAATAAATTAATTAAATACAATATCTACAAATAACTACAATGAAATAAACTAACTAAAGTACAAAAAATAAAAAAGAACTAAGTTACAAAAAATAAAAAAATATTTACAAACATTAGAAAAATATTACAACAATTTTAAACTAATTACACCTACTCTAAGCCCCCTAATAAAATAACAAAGAACCCCAAAATAAAAAAATGCCCTACCCTATTCTAAATTACTAAAGTTCAAAGCTCTTTTACCTTACCAGCCCTGAACAGGGCCCTTTGCGGGGCATGCCCCAAAGAATTCAGCTCTTTTGCCTGTAAAAAAAAACATACAATACCCCCCCCCAACATTACAACCCACCACCCACATACCCCTAATCTAACCCAAACCCCCCTTAAATAAACCTAACACTAAGCCCCTGAAGATCATCCTACCTTGTCTTCACCATACCAGGTTCACCGATCCGTCCTGGCTCCAAAATCTTCATACAAGGCCAAGCGGGGGCTAGACATCCATCATCCGACGGCTGAAGAAGTCCAGAAGAGGCTCCAAAGTCTTCATCCTATCCGGGAAGAAGAATAGATCCGGACCGGCAACCATCTTCTTCCAAGCGGCATCTTCTATCTTCATCCGATGAGGACCGGCTCCATCTTGAAGACATCCACCGCGGACCCATCTTCTTCTTCCGACGACTTCCCGACGAATGATGGTTCCTTTAAGGGACGTCATCCAAGATGGCGTCCCTCGAATTCCGATTGGCTGATAGGATTCTATCAGCCAATCGGAATTAAGGTAGGAAAATTCTGATTGGCTGATGGAATCAGCCAATCAGAATCAAGTTCAATCCGATTGGCTGATTCAATCAGCCAATCAGATTGAGCTCGCATTCTATTGGCTGATCGGAACAGCCAATAGAATGCAAGCTCAATCTGATTGGCTGATTGGATCAGCCAATCGGATTGAACTTGATTCTGATTGGCTGACTCCATCAGCCAATCAGAATATTCATACCTTAATTCCGATTGGCTGATAGAATCCTATCAGCCAATTGGAATTCGAGGGACGCCATCTTGGATGACGTCATTTAAAGGAACCGTCATTCGTCGTTCAGTCGTCGGCCAGGATGGATGTTCCGCGTCGGAGGTCTTCAGGATGCTGCCGCTCCGCTCCGGATGGATGACGATAGAAGATGCCGCTTGGATGAAGACTTCAATCGGATGGAAGACCTCTTCTGCCCCGCTTGGATGAAGACTTCTACCGGATGGAGGACCTCTTCTTGCTCCGCTTGGATGAAGAATTTGGCTCGGCTGGGTGAAGACGACTCAAGGTAGGGAGATCTTCAGGGGCTTAGTTTTAGGTTTATTTAAGGGGGGTTTGGGTTAGATTAGGGGTATGTGGGTGGTGGGTTGTAATGTTGGGGGGGGGTATTGTATGTTTTTTTTTACAGGCAAAAGAGCTGAACTTCTTGGGGCATGCCCCGCAAAGGGCCCTGTTCAGGGCTGGTAAGGTAAAAGAGCTTTGAACTTTAGTAATTTAGAAAAGGGTAGGGCATTTTTTTTTATTTTGGGGGGCTTTGTTATTTTATTAGGGGGCTTAGAGTAGGTGTAATTAGTTTAAAATTGTTGTAATTTTTTCTAATGTTTGTAAATATTTTTTTATTTTTTGTAACTTAGTTCTTTTTTATTTTTTGTACTTTAGTTAGTTTATTTCATTGTAGCTATTTGTAGATATTGTATTTAATTTATTTATTGATAGTGTAGTGTTAGGTTTAATTGTAGATAATTGTAGGTATTTTATTTAAGTAATTTATTGATAGTGTAGTGTTAGGTTTAATTGTAACTTAGGTTAGGATTTATTTTACAGGTAATTTTGTTATTATTTTAACTAGGTAACTATTAAATAGTTCTTAACTATTTAATAGCTATTGTACCTGGTTAAAATAATTACAAAGTTGCCTGTAAAATAAATATTAATCCTAAAATAGCGACAATGTAATTATTCGTTATATTGTAGCTATATTAGGGTTTATTTTACAGGTAAGTATTTAGCTTTAAATAGGAATAAGTTATTTAATAAGAGTTAATTTATTTAGTTAGAATAAAATTATATTTAACTTAGGGGGGTGTTAGGGTTAGGGTTAGAATTAGCTTTAGGGGTTAAAAAATTTCTTAGAGTAGCGGTGAGCTCCGATCGGCAGATTAGGGGTTAATACTTGAAGTTAGGTGTCGGCGATGTTAGGGAGGGCAGATTAGGGGTTAATACTATTTATTATAGGGTTAGTGAGGCGGATTAGGGGTTAATAACTTTATAATAATAGCGGTGCGGTCCGCTCGGCAGATTAGGGGTTAATAAGTGTAGGTAGGTAGCGGCGACATTGTGGGGGGCAGATTAGGGGTTAATAAATTTAATATAGGGGTCGGCGGTGTTAGGGACAGCAGATTAGGGGTTCATAGCTATAATGTAGGTTGCGGCGGTGTACGGAGCGGCAGATTAGGGGTTAAAAATAATATACAGGGGTCAGCAATAGCGGGGGCGGCAGATTAGGGGTTAATAAGTGTAAGGTTAGGGGTGTTTAGACTCGGGGTACATGTTAGGGTGTTAGGTGCAGACGTAGGAAGTATTTCCCCATAGAAAACAATGGGGCTGCGTTAGGAGCTAAACGCAGCTTTTTTGCAGGTGTTAGGTTTTTTTTCAGCTCAAACAGCCCTATTGTTTTCTATGGGGGAATCGTGCACGAGCACGTTTTTGAGGCTGGCCGCGTCCGTAAGCAACTCTGGTATCGAGAGTTGCAGTGGCGTTAAATATGCCTCTACGCTCCCTTTTTGGAGCCTAACGCAGCCATTCTGTGGACTCTCAATACCAGAGTTATTTTAAAGGTGCGGCCAGAAAAAAGCCAGCGTTAGCTACGCGGGTCGTTACCGACAAAACTCTAAATCTAGCCGTATGTTATTAATTTGAATATTATAGCAAAATGTGTATACTTTCAAATAGGTGACACGTAGTTTCTCAACCTGTGGTACTCCAGGGATTGGCCTTCATTTTTTTCCTATTGTAAACATGACATCATTGAAAGCAGAGTTTCTCATTTTTACCCTCAACTACTCCTAACAGGGCAGAGTGTGAGTATTTCCCTGCCTAAGTTAGAGCACTGCTCAATCACTGATTCACCTCAAATTGGTAAAACCTTAGATTCTAGCTTGTTAGTGGCAAATGAGGGCTGGAAATGAGCTTCACTAATATGAACTGAAAAAGTGTATTACTGTGACCAAGTGTCACAGAAAGAAGTGTGAAATAGATAAAGTGCATCATATAAACTGTGTATGAAATGTTTATTAAAAATAGAAAGATGGTACCATAAATATTATTTTCCTCTTTTTTTAATGTAAGAAGCACATTAATTGCATATAATTATTAATATCAATGGACTTTATATGTGTATTTTAATATTGTAAAATATTAAATTCCGGAAAACATAAAGGAAATATCTGATTCCTAAAGATATACTTCATTAAGATTTCTGATACAAGCTTGTGAAACCAAGTAATACACAATTTCTATTTTTTCTCATGTAAAATGGCAATAACATTTGTGCTACAGTTGGGGTATATAGAAAAAACGTGTATGCCTACAGGGGTACTTGCTAAACAAGGTTGAGAAACACTGCTCTTAAATATTTTATCATTTTTCATAGGACATTTTATTATAGAATTTCCCATGTTCATAAGTTAGTTTATGCACAACCTGTGTACAGATATTTATTAATTAGCAATGTTCTAGATAATTAGATGTATATCGGTAGACTGTAAACATAATTTACATACAGTACATTCTTTTCTGATATGTATTAAATCAAATCTGCACAAGAAAGAGTAAATTAAATGATCAAATACACATTAATATTTTTATAAACTACACTTATAAAGCTTATAAAAGATTTGTAAAAAATATGCAAATAATATAATATTGTTGACTCCATATAGGTCCCAGAGAGAGAGAGAGAGAATGAGACAAATATAAGAGACAAAGAAAGAGAGAAAAAGACAGAAAGAGAAAAAGAGAGGGAGAGAGTCGCACAGTGACAGAGAATCTGAGACACTGGGGCCTATCTATCAAGCTTGATGCCCTGTGTTTCTGGCGAGTCAGAAACAGCAGTTATGAAGCAGCGGTCACAAAGACCGCTGCTGCATAACCTGTCCGCCTGCTCTGAGCAGGCAGACAGACATCGACGGAAATCAACCCGATCAAGTACGATCGGGTTGATTGACACCCCCTGCTGGCGGCCCATTGGCCGCGAGTCTGCAGGGGGCGGCGTTGCACCAGTAGCTCTTGTGAGCTGCTGGTGCAATTCTGAATACGGCGAGCGTATTGCTCTCCGTATTCAGCGAGGTCTGGCGGACCTGATCCGCACTGTCGGATCAGGTCCGTCAAACTTTCTTAGATAGGGGCCTTTGAGTCTAGAAGAATATGTACAATGGCTCTATTTACCTAAGGAATTTATTCAGTAATATACAAGAGTTCTCTACAATTAATCTACTCTATAAAGTGACAGGCATAAGTATGTTATATCTCACTGTAAAGTTATGTTTAATATACAAGAGAGTTCTACTCTATAAAGTGTCAGTATATTTATGAAAATCTTAGTAGTGCTATCCAAATAATATATATAAGTTTATGGCAGGGTTATAAACACAATACAAAGAAATAGAAACCCTTATCAACCATGCACCTACTAGACCATACAATTAATATAAATATCTGAATTCTTTTATTTAGTTAATATCCATAAACATATTGAACTATATTTGCAGTAAAAGGAAACTAAATAAAAGTTTATATGCGTTAAAACCAACTCTTAAGATATGCTATCCTTCTTACAAAACCCAGAAAAATATACCTTCACAATTCAGCCTTTTATTTATTTAACACAATGGGACTAAAAACCTTTAACATCCAAGCAATACAATTCTAAACAGTGTTTATAAAACAATAGGATAATATATATTCTGCTATTTAACTGCAATTTATCCTAATACAAAATTAACTGACAATATCAGAACTTGCATAGATGAGTTACTTGGTCAATCAGACGCAGATTTAAACAATATATATATAGGCTGTGAAATGCTAATTAAAACACACTATTTCTTTAAATCTATTAAATACAAATTGACTATGCATATAACTTATCTTACAAAACCCTTGTATACATCACCCAAATAAACAGCAATCCGGTTCCCAATGTTTTGCAACGGATCCAATTTGTAGCGGTCTTTAGGTCATCTCATTTGAAAGAAGGTTTTTGCACAAATCAAGGATAAGTTTTAAGCTCCTTGCTGAAGTGAACTTTTTTTTTTTTTAGGTATATCGCAGCCAAAATCAGATCACTAATTTTCAACAAGTTACAGACAACTCTCTCTTGTGCATTCAACACTCCCATTATATAATCATTGATGACATCATGTGGGTGGCACTACGGGAGCTGACCTTCCCATTGGTTATCTGGGAAGTCTAAATCGGATTGGCCCTTGGAAATTTCATTTTTAACAGCCAGAAAGAACCTTCTGGCTGTAGTTCTCGCAACATAACACCAGGTGGCAGCATACAGTACAACATAGCAATACAATACAGCATTTCTGACATTTTTAAGCAAGTTAATTTTTTTTTTATAAAATGGTTATTTAATCAGATTACACTCTCTGCATTAATCATATATAACCCCAATTACAGATGGTTAATATTAGGTTATTTTTTCTGATTATTCTGATACCAAATATGTTATATTATTAACATTTTATTATATCAAGGCAATTTAATACTGCTAATTATTAGCTTAAAATGCATTACAATTTTATCGGTATCCTGGCATTTATATGTGAATAATAGCTTATTTTTAATCCAGTATTGTATTGTATTCCAAGTGAATCCTGTCTATGTAGATCTAAAATAAGAAAATAAATGTTAATAATCACTTCTCTTCAGGTCCATAAACATCTATTCATGTTTTTAAACACACAGAGGCTAAGTAAGATCTTTTGTGTTTTCAAAACATATATATCATTTCTATGTATATCTGAATTTATTTCCTATATAAATATCCCCTGCAGCAATCATCCACCTAATACAATGTGCTTAATTTTAATATATATATATCATGAATCATACTGTAAGTCATTTGTCTTCACTGTATTATCCTAACATTCTAACTTTTCAGTAACTTCAGTTGCCAGACTTTTTGTCTCATACTCACCACATGGGGTCAATCCATGAGGAGTTGTAAGAGTCTTTAAAACAGCATATTTCCTGTTTAGCCAGCAGTGCAGATGAGTATTTGATTTTATTTGTGTCACCTTCCCCCAAGAGGGGTTTTTGCAGTAAGTCTTCAAATAGAGATTCAGTGAGATAGAACTGTTGTATCACACGTGTCAAATTCCAAAGGGGTCCTTGAACACATTCTTTTCTCACCTCACCAAATGTTCTGAGGTTATAAAAATCTGCATATATAGTCAAATGAATAGGGTCACTGAGCTATTTCCTTTAGAAAAGAAATGTTTGTGTTTCAAAAAGGCTCTACTGATCGTCAATCCTGATAGACGTGTATTAGAAGCTGTGTTCAACAAACTCATGTTTAATTAATCCTGAGTTCTCATCTAACATATACAGTGTATAAAATATACATATATACATATATATATATATATGTACACATATGTAATATTCATCATAATATTCATATACTCTGACATAAATCCCCCTTCCAACTTCAAATAGATGTAGGACACATGTATTTGAATTGGCTTAAAGTCAGTGGTATTTGATGAGGATCAACCGTATACCTCATAGACAGTCTCTTATGAAGAAAGTTTGTTATTTTGAGCTTTCATGTTTATCAGTTAGGCATCTTTAAATTACAGTATGTCTTTAGTGCATTTGGGGATATGACACTTCATTCTCCCTCTATGACTTGTAGTTGGGACCTGGGATGACATGCCCGCAGTTGATTTATATGTACCCATTTATCTATGAAACCTTCATTTTTGGGGATCCGTATTTTATAGGCCACTGGAGATATTTTGTCAGTAATGACAAAAGGACCTTTCCATGAGGGAAGAAATTTCTTCTCCCTAACCTGATCTCTTCCAAAGTTATAAAGATAAACTTTATCATTTATTTCATATTCCTTTTTGGATGTTTTGAGATCATAATAGGTTTTAGTGGCAGTTGCGGCTCTTTCTAAATTCCTTTGAGCAAATGCAAAGGCATGTTGCAGGTGTCTCCTTAGGTTTTCCACATATTGATGTGTATTGGCAGCGTTTATCAAATTTTGGTCTGATGTACGGTACAGCAGATGCTGAGGTAGAACCATTCTTCTACCAGTCATCAGCTCAAAAGGTGACATCTTGGTAGCACTACTTGGAGTTGCTCTTAATGCCATTAAGACTAGAGGTAGTTTTATATCCCAGTCTTTACCTGTTTCACTCACAAACTTTTTGAGGATTTTAACAATGGATTGGTTGTAACGCTCTACACCACCACTTGAGGCAGCTCTATAAGCAATATGGAGCTTTCTTTTAACCCCTAGTATTTTCCACATTTTTGTCATCACTTCGCTAGTGAAGTGGGTCCCCCGATCTGATTCGATTCTTTGGGGCAAACCAAATCTGGAAAATACATGGTTGATGAGCAATGCTGCACATGTTTCAGCACTATTGTTAGGTGCACTAATGCACTCTACCCATTTAGTGAACAGGCATGTCACTGTTAACATGTACTTGTTACCTCTTGATGACCTTGTTACCGGACCAATAAAATCAATTTGTATATCTGACCATGGCATTACCATCCCCCTTTTCTGCAATGGCGCTCTATGCGTTGGGGCAGTGGGTTGGAACTGTGGACAGATTAAACACCCTTGACAGTAGGTTTGAACATCTTTCAACATGTGTGGCCAAAAAGCGTAGTCACGCAATATTTCGTACGTGAGTTTGGCACCGCGATGACCAGATGTGGGAGCATCATGGGCATGTTGAAGCATTAGACCTCTGAACTTGGTGGGTACTACCCACTGTTGGATGCCAGTTTTGGAGGTTCTAATTAACAAACCATCCTGTAATTTGAATTGTGATTTAGATTTTATTAAGATTCTCAGATCTTCTTTGCCAATACAATCATCTTTTGAGATGGGGTTGCTTTCAGGATCTTCTATGTGTTTATAGAAGATGCCTACAATGGGGTCTTCTTTTTGACTAGTGATCAGGTCCTCACTAGGAGAATCCTGACTCCATTGTACCAAGTTAGGCTCACTCTGTTGTTTTGCCTGGTTTCTGGTAATGGCTTCTACCTGAATTGCACCCATTAAATGGTCAATATTAAGGAGTTCTCCAGTTATGGCTCCTTGTTTGGCTAATGAAACCGCAAGGTCATTGCCTTCCTTATCAGGACCTAGAACTCTGGAATGACCCTTGGTCTTTTTCCAGTGTATGGTTAAATCATTGGATACCACCAGATTATCAATCTCGCAGAACAACTTGCCATGCTTGACTGGTTTGTTATTGCTTTTCTGCATGCCATTTCTTTTCCAAGTTGGCAGGTATTCAACAAAACTGTCACGTACATAATTTGAGTCAGTTATGATCACAAATTCATGAATACCATGTTCAATAGCCATTTCAACGGTTTTGAAAACAGCAGTTAGTTCTGCAACCTGACTGGATCTTGGTCCAATATTGAAACCTATAGATATATTTGGGAATCCATTTGCCCCAGTTATACCAATGCCAGCGACTAATCTGCGCTCACTATCAATAGTGGCGTGGTAAGAACAACCATCAACATACACCCAAGGTAATGTTTGACAATGGTCCTCATTGTACATTTTATATGGGGAAAGCAATTGTTCCTCCCGAAAATCATCTTCTGATAATTCTTCCCCAGGATCTCTAGCAGTACAGTCGTGGAGCTCAGCGAGCCCTTGTGCGACTGGATTCTTTTTATTCTGCTTGTAGCAAATTTCTAATGGCCAGCCTTGCAAGGAAAGTGTCCACGCTGTTATGCGGCTATTAGACAAATTCCCATCTCTTATTCTCTCACTTTGCAAATATAGCAAAGGCTGGTGGGCCGTTTCTACAATAATTTTCTCGCCCTGTATATAGCTGCGGAAATTTTGTAGAGCCCATACAGTAGATAAGAGGGCTTTTTCGCAATCGTTAAACTTTATTTCTACTGGGGATAGATTTTTGCTCGCATAAGCAATGGCTTTGTTCAAATTATCATGCTTTTGGTATAACACAGCACTCATGCTTACATCTGTGTACCCTGTTTCTAAGTAGAAAGGTTTACCACCTTCAGGGTACGCTAAGCAAGGTGCTTGAGTGAGTTTTCTCTTCAGCTCTCTGATGGCTGTCTCTTGAGACTCACTCCAGTGCCATTTCACCTCTTTCTTTAGAAGAAGTAGTAGTGGTTTAGCTAATTCCGCATAATTATCAATGAATTTGCGAGAATAATTTGTCATACCCAGGAATGATCTCAATTCCTTTAAGTTAGTTGGGTTTTTAGAATTCACTATTGCTTCCACCTTTTTCTTCTGGGGATTTAATCCGTCAGAGGTAACTTCATGTCCCAAGAAGTTTACACGAGTACGGCACCATTGAGCTTTTTGCAGGGATAATTTGACACCTGCCCATTTAAGTTGGCTGAGGACGTGTTTAAGCTCTGCGATGTGTTTTTCAAAGTCTGTGCTTTTGATTAAAACATCATCAACATAAGATAAGGTTCCCCTTTCCAGTGCGTCAGGCATGGCCTTATGCATGAATACAGCAAATTCATGTCCAGAATTTATGTATCCAAATGGAAGTCTCTGGAATGCATACTGAACCTTTTGGAAGGAGAATGCTAGCTTATATTGGTCCTCTTCATGTACCTTTATGGTCCAATATCCCTGTGCACAATCAATGGCAGTGAATATTTTGGATCCTTGCATTTGTGCTAGGCACTGGTCAATGTATGGTACAGGCCAGCCAGACATGTATACTCGTTTGTTTAGCTGTCTTAAGTCAGCACACAAACGCCATTGTCCATTGGGCTTAAGGACACCTAGAATAGGATTATTATAAGAGCTGTGCACCTGTCTGATAATACCTCTTTCTTCCAAATTCCTTATGATCTCTGCAAGAGAATCATATGAGGCTAAGGGAAGTCTGTATTGTTTGACAAATACAGGTGGTGCATCGGGATCTGTTTGTATTCTTGCAATGTGCAAGTCTGTAGTACCACAGTCATAAGAATCCTTAGCAAAAATATCCTTGTACTCCATCAGGAGTTCTCGCAGCTGTTGGCGTTCATCATCGCTGGAACAGCCATTAGCTAAGGATATTTGCTCTTCGACTATTTGCTGAAATCCTGGAAAGATTTCAGGCTGTCCTATTTCATAGGCTTCTTCCAGTCTAGAGGTGAGATCCCCTTGATTATAATTTACATTGCTCCCATGACTCTGGGTATTGGGGTAATCTTGCTGTTTGATTGGCTGATCAAACACTAGAGAGGCTTCTTCAATTTTACAGATGCCTTCCTCTGAGCTGAAGGGATAAATAGACTGAATATTAAATAGACCCTCTGGCATAGATGCAAAGGATTGTTCTATTAATTGTTCTTCAGTTAGGTATCCTTCAGGTATTAGCCCAATTACATTATTCTGGAATCCAAAAGTGTAATAACTTGATTCCAGTGCATATCCTATGGTAGTTCCCTTGGATAATGTTATATCCTGTGGGGTCATGTTATGCACAATAATATTTATTGGAACAGTTCCAATATTCACCATAGGAGTGTAGGTTACTGAGACACCCAGATTTTGTATTCTATGGGAGAGGCAAATCAGTGTTTCAGAAGTTTTTAATTTCTGACCTCTCTTTACCTGTAAGGGTAAAAGAAATTTATCAGCCCCAGCAGGAATTATGACATCGCTAGATACCTGCATATTCACAGCATATGGCAATTGCTGGTTTGATTTCAGGGCTGCATTTTCATCCTGAAATACTTCAGGGTCCCCCTTTAACCTGCTCCAGAGGCAAGAATTAATCAAATCTATTTGTATGGCATATCTATGTAAGATATCATTGCCAATGTATATTTGATTATGGGGAGTATTTAAAACTAAAAACAGGTGCTTCACTGACTTATTTCCTATAGAGATAGATAATAAGCACTTAGCGGTGATGTTATAGCTTTCAGACCTGTCATCCAGGTTGCTGACACTGTGGTCTTGGGGAGAAAGATATTTAATCACTTTAGGTTCAGCTATCTGCGCTAATAAACCTTCGCTTATATAGCTAGCTTCCTGTTTTAAGTTTATTTTAGCATACTCGGTTTTACCAAGGTCATGCACTTGTATAGGGATAAATAGATCCTCTTTAACTCTCTCAATCCCTGTGAGGTATTGAGTGTGGCCTCCCCCCTTAGGGATTTTATGATCCCCCTTGTGGAGTGATATGGTTAGTACATCGCCATCTAGGGAAATATTCGCTATCTTTCCAGGCGAAATTTTAAAAGTATTACCATCAGAGCCACTAAAAGGAGTCTGATCGTCTATTTGTAGAATAGTGATTTCAGGTGCAGAGTTATTCCTGAAATGAATCTCCACAGCATCTGGTTTCTCTTCCACCACGTGACAGCTATGTCGGGCGTGAGATATACCAGATTTTTCATAATTGATAGGCCGTTTAACTTGCGACCAAATTACATTATTTATGCAATCAATTATGGTGCTTAATCGTTTCAGGAGATCACTACCAATAATTAAACGATCAGTTGGCAGATCCACTATAATGACAGGGTGTCTTATGACCCTGTTCCCCAATTTAAATTTTAACCAGGCAGTACCGTCAACTTTTAGGGAGTCACCCCCAACACCTATTAGAGAACCGTCAAATTCTTTTATTTTAGGTTTGTGGGGTGTTAGCTCATTTAGCTGTGTGTAGTATCTGTGGGATAAGATAGTTGCCTGTGACCCAGTGTCAATTAATCCCCTGATAGGGTTGGAGACTGAATCTTGCAGCTCAACTAGTACATAATATCTTCCTGCAGTTTCTATCATTTCACACATAAAATTTGCATTCTCATACATTTGTGGGCTTCGCCACGTATTACCTGAGTTTGCCATGCTTTCCGATGCAGAAGAAGCTTCATACCTACCTGTTTCCTCTATGACAGGGTCGGCTGGATTCTTTTGTACTGCATCTGTGGAAGCAAGGTTAAGAGAGAGCTGCAAAGGAAGAGATTTGTTAACTTTTTCCGGCTGATGTCGCTCATTGTCACAGCTAATTTGTCCGTTTCCGGTCTGTGGGGAGATAACATGATTAGTATCATTGATATTTATTACTACATTTTGTATATCTCTACCCTCCCCTTCAGGTGATACTGCAGTATTTATGACTGTGCCTGTGGTCCACTGCTGACCACTGGCTGTACCCCTAAAAAAGTATTGTTCGGTTGCTGAGCCGTAGATTTTTGACTCATATTAGCGATTTGTTCGCTCAACCGATTTAATTGGGTAAACAGCATATCTACCTGATTGTACAAGTTACCTCTACCCCTGGGCCTATCTCTTGGTGCCCCATTGTACTGATTCCTGGACCATTGCGTTCCCTCAGAATCAGGGCCACTATTTCTATTCTGGCGTGGTTGCCCCTGGGGTTCAGCTTGTTCAGTATTAATATTTTGGGGAGCATTATATACTTGGGGTGTCTGGTTACCCTGAGAATATCTTCGCCGTTTATTGTATCTACCCTTGCGCGGATACCAATTATTTGGTGAGTATTCTTTTTGTGAGTAATTATTCACCTGATTATGTCCCCCACTTTGGTTATAGTCTCCCTGCGCCTCAACCTGTGTAGGGGGAGGGGCAGAATTAAACCTCTGTGGAGATGGCCTGTTTTGACTGGCCACCTCTGCATAAGTCCTCTTGTTAGACTCCAAATTGAGGGGGCTAGGTGACACCCTAGTTTCTGCCACAATTTTGGGTTTTGACTCCTTTTTAACCCCCTGTTCACTGGATTGCTGAATAGAGTATAATTTTGTACTCTCTTTGATCAGCCATTCCAATGAGCAGTCCTCATCAAAATCTCTAGCTAAGTTAATTTTGATGGGTGTAGGCAGTGCTTCAAAAAATAAATTTACAAATTCTGAGCCGTCAAATTTGGGATTATCTTCAGCCATACTGTACGCATTTTTCAATACAGAAAGGAATTCGATTGGACTCTGATTCGCACGACACTTTAAACCATATACCGCTATCTTCGCGGCAGTTTTAGTGCGATATTGCCCGAATTCTTTTCTGCATTGTCGTTTTACCCCATTCCAGGAATGAATATTCATATCCTTTAGTGAGGCAAAGAATTTGTGATGCTTACTGTCAAATACCCAAGGCAGAAATTCAATTTTCAATTTCTCACTTGTAACATTCATTATAGCTAACGCATTTTCAAAAGCCTGTAAATGATCAATTACAGATGTTGTTCCCTTATTGGAGAATATAGGTACTGCGCGTTGTACGAAGGTGATTATTTTATGGGAATCATAGACTTTATCAGACTTATTTTGGGACTCTCTGTTAGAGTTTCCCTCCCCCGCATCAGCTGCGCTACAGCTGTCCTCTGGATTTACATCCTGAGGGGATTGTCTATTTGGGAAATCTACTTCTGACCCGTTAGGGGTCATTTGTCTATGTTGTTCTATATATTTTCGTACCTCGTCCCTTACGCGTTCGCTAAAGGAGTTAGCATTATCTGTATTATTCTCACTGCTAATATAGGGGTTTTCATTATGGCGATATGACCTTTTTAAATCGCTTAATTCTCTCTGGCTTTGCGCAAGCTGTTTATTTAAATCTTGTATCTGCGCGATTAAGTCCATATTGTGCTTATCTAAGGTGGCTAGGTTTTGGGCAAATTCATCCATTTTATTTTTGGCTATTTTTAAACCCTCTTCGCGTCTGCGCGAGGAACGAATACTATTTTCTAGCTCCTGTATTTGCAATCGTTTGTCTGTGACACAAAACGACATTTCGTCAATTATGCATATTAAAAGGGGCCAGGATTTTAGTATTAGTTCGTCTCGCTTTTTGGGAGCTTCGCATTGATTAATCATTAATAATTCCTGGAAGAATTCATTCTCTTCATTCCACATATTATTATTAACGGTAATATTTTTAGCCCTAGTTTCAAGCATATCCACAAAATCATTTAATTCACCAGCAATATTTAACTTCCCTTTAATGTAACTTAAGATATCTTTCTTAAGGACCTGACCTTTAGTAATAGGTATGGTTATGGGACCAATTTCATTGCTATGTATAGAATTAAATGAGTCACTTCTGGCTACAGACATTATTATATTGGTTTAGTATTTATTTAACTAAAATGCTAATACAATTTTTGCCAATAAAAAGAGAGAAAAAATTTTATATTTCAAAAAAAAAAAATATATTATTAATTTTGAAATATGAAAAATTAATATTCCGAAATATGAAAAATTAATATTTTTGATTAACTTTGAAAATATGAAAAATTTATATTTTTGATTAATTTTGAAATATGAAAAAATAATATTTTTATTAATTTTTCAAAATTAATCTTTAATAATATTTCAAGATATTAATGTCAATCTCGAAATATGAAAATTAATATTTCAACTTTTCAAAAAAAATTATATCTTCGAAATATGAATTTTTTTTTTTTTCTCTTTTATAATAATTTCTATTTACTTACAAATATATTATATCAATTATGATGGATATTATTAAATCTCATGCAATGCCTCCAATTATTATGTCAGTATATTTATGAAAATCTTAGTAGTGCTATCCAAATAATATATATAAGTTTATGGCAGGGTTATAAACACAATACAAAGAAATAGAAACCCTTATCAACCATGCACCTACTAGACCATACAATTAATATAAATATCTGAATTCTTTTATTTAGTTAATATCCATAAACATATTGAACTATATTTGCAGTAAAAGGAAACTAAATAAAAGTTTATATGCGTTAAAACCAACTCTTAAGATATGCTATCCTTCTTACAAAACCCAGAAAAATATACCTTCACAATTCAGCCTTTTATTTATTTAACACAATGGGACTAAAAACCTTTAACATCCAAGCAATACAATTCTAAACAGTGTTTATAAAACAATAGGATAATATATATTCTGCTATTTAACTGCAATTTATCCTAATACAAAATTAACTGACAATATCAGAACTTGCATAGATGAGTTACTTGGTCAATCAGACGCAGATTTAAACAATATATATATAGGCTGTGAAATGCTAATTAAAACACACTATTTCTTTAAATCTATTAAATACAAATTGACTATGCATATAACTTATCTTACAAAACCCTTGTATACATCACCCAAATAAACAGCAATCCGGTTCCCAATGTTTTGCAACGGATCCAATTTGTAGCGGTCTTTAGGTCATCTCATTTGAAAGAAGGTTTTTGCACAAATCAAGGATAAGTTTTAAGCTCCTTGCTGAAGTGAACTTTTTTTTTTTTTAGGTATATCGCAGCCAAAATCAGATCACTAATTTTCAACAAGTTACAGACAACTCTCTCTTGTGCATTCAACACTCCCATTATATAATCATTGATGACATCATGTGGGTGGCACTACGGGAGCTGACCTTCCCATTGGTTATCTGGGAAGTCTAAATCGGATTGGCCCTTGGAAATTTCATTTTTAACAGCCAGAAAGAACCTTCTGGCTGTAGTTCTCGCAACATAACACCAGGTGGCAGCATACAGTACAACATAGCAATACAATACAGCATTTCTGACATTTTTAAGCAAGTTAATTTTTTTTTTATAAAATGGTTATTTAATCAGATTACACTCTCTGCATTAATCATATATAACCCCAATTACAGATGGTTAATATTAGGTTATTTTTTCTGATTATTCTGATACCAAATATGTTATATTATTAACATTTTATTATATCAAGGCAATTTAATACTGCTAATTATTAGCTTAAAATGCATTACAATTTTATCGGTATCCTGGCATTTATATGTGAATAATAGCTTATTTTTAATCCAGTATTGTATTGTATTCCAAGTGAATCCTGTCTATGTAGATCTAAAATAAGAAAATAAATGTTAATAATCACTTCTCTTCAGGTCCATAAACATCTATTCATGTTTTTAAACACACAGAGGCTAAGTAAGATCTTTTGTGTTTTCAAAACATATATATCATTTCTATGTATATCTGAATTTATTTCCTATATAAATATCCCCTGCAGCAATCATCCACCTAATACAATGTGCTTAATTTTAATATATATATATCATGAATCATACTGTAAGTCATTTGTCTTCACTGTATTATCCTAACATTCTAACTTTTCAGTAACTTCAGTTGCCAGACTTTTTGTCTCATACTCACCACATGGGGTCAATCCATGAGGAGTTGTAAGAGTCTTTAAAACAGCATATTTCCTGTTTAGCCAGCAGTGCAGATGAGTATTTGATTTTATTTGTGTCACCTTCCCCCAAGAGGGGTTTTTGCAGTAAGTCTTCAAATAGAGATTCAGTGAGATAGAACTGTTGTATCACACGTGTCAAATTCCAAAGGGGTCCTTGAACACATTCTTTTCTCACCTCACCAAATGTTCTGAGGTTATAAAAATCTGCATATATAGTCAAATGAATAGGGTCACTGAGCTATTTCCTTTAGAAAAGAAATGTTTGTGTTTCAAAAAGGCTCTACTGATCGTCAATCCTGATAGACGTGTATTAGAAGCTGTGTTCAACAAACTCATGTTTAATTAATCCTGAGTTCTCATCTAACATATACAGTGTATAAAATATACATATATACATATATATATATATATGTACACATATGTAATATTCATCATAATATTCATATACTCTGACAAAAGTGAGAGGCATAAGTATGTTATATCTCACTGTAAAGTTATGTTTAATATACAAGAGAGTTCTACTCTATAAAGTAACAGGCATAAGTATGTTATATCTCACTGTAAAGTTATGTTTAATATACAAGAGAGTTCTACTCTATAAAGTGAGAGGCATAAGTATGTTATATCTCACTGTAAAGTTATGTTTAATATACAAGAGAGGTCTACTCTATAAAGTGAGAGGCATAAGTATGTTATATCTCACTGTAAAGTTATGTTTAATATACAAGAGAGGTCTACTCTATAAAGTAACAGGCATAAGTATGTTATATCTCACTGTAAAGCTATGTGTAATATACAAGAGTTCTAATCTATAAAGTGACAGGCATAAGTATGTTATATCTCACTGTAAAGTTATGTTTAATATACAAGAGAGTTCTACTCTATAAAGTGAGAGGCATAAGTATGTTATATCTCACTGTAAAGTTATGTTTAATATACAAGAGAGGTCTACTCTATAAAGTAACAGGCATAAGTATGTTATATCTCACTGTAAAGTTATGTTTAATATACAAGAGAGTTCTACTCTATAAAGTGACAGGCATAAGTATGTTATATCTCACTGTAAAGTTATGTTTAATACACAAGAGAGGTCTACTCTATAAAGTAACAGGCATAAGTATGTTATATCTCACTGTAAAGTTATGTTTAATATACAAGAGAGTTCTACTCTATAAAGTGACAGGCATAAGTATGTTATATCTCACTGTAAAGCTATGTGTAATATACAAGAGAGTTCTACTCTATAAAGTGATAGGCATAAGTATGTTATATCACACTGTAAAGTTATGTTTAATACACAAGAGAGTTCTACTCTATAAAGTGACAGGCATAAGTATGTTATATCACACTGTAAAGTTATGTTTAATATACAAGAGAGTTCTACTCTATAAAGTGACAGGCATAAGTATGTTATATCACACTGTAAAGTTATGTTTAATATACAAGAGAGTTCTACTCTATAAAGTGAGAGGCATAAGTATGTTATATCTCACTGTAAAGCTATGTGTAATATACAAGAGAGGTCTACTCTATAAAGTGATAGGCAAAAGTATGTTATATCTCACTGTAAAGTTATGTGTAATATACAAGAGAGTTCTAATCTATAAAGTGACAGGCATAAGTATGTTATATCTCACTGTAAAGTTATGTGTAATATACAAGAGAGTTCTACTCTATAAAGTGAGAGGCATAAGTATGTTATATCTCACTGTAAAGCTATGTGTAATATACAAGAGAGTTCTACTCTATACAGTGACAGGCATAAGTATGTTATATCTCACTGTAAAGCTATGTGTAATATACAAGAGAGTTCTACTCTATAAAGTGACAGGCATAAGTATGTTATATCTCACTGTAAAGTTATGTGTAATATACAAGAGAGGTCTACTCTATAAAGTGACAGGCATAAGTATGTTATATCTCACTGTAAAGCTATGTGTAATATACAAGAGAGGTCTACTCTATAAAGTAACAGGCATAAGTATGTTATATCTCACTGTAAAGTTATGTTTAATATACAAGACAGTTCTAATCTATCAAGTGACAGGCATAAGTATGTTATATCTCACCGTAAAGCTATGTGTAATATACAAGAGAGGTCTACTCTATAAAGTGACAGGCATAAGTATGTTATATCTCACTGTAAAGCTATGTGTAATATACAAGAGAGTTCTACTCTATAAAGTAACAGGCATAAGTATGTTATATCTCACAGTAAAACTATGTGTAATATACAAGAGAGTTCTACTCTATAAAGTAACAGGCATAAGTATGTTATATCTCACTGTAAAGTTATGTTTAATATAAAAGAGAGTTCTACTCTATAAAGTGAGATGCATAAGTATGTTATATCTCACTGTAAAGCTATGTGTAATATACAAGAGAGTTCTACTCTATAAAGTAACAGGCATAAGTATGCTATATCTCACTGTAAAGTTATGTTTAATATAAAAGAGAGTTCTACTCTATAAAGTGAGAGGCATAAGTATGTTATATCTCACTGTAAAGCTATGTGTAATATACAAGAGAGTTCTACTCTATAAAGTGAGAGGCATAAGTATGTTATATCTCACCGTAAAGCTATGTGTAATATACAAGAGAGTTCTACTCTATAAAGTGAGATGCATAAGTATGTTATATCTCACTGTAAAGCTATGTGTAATATACAAGAGAGTTCTAGTCTATCAAGTGACAGGCATAAGTATGTTATATCTCACTGTAAAGCTATGTGTAATATACAAGAGAGTTCTAATCTATAAAGTAACAGGCATAAGAATGTTATATCTCACTGTAAAGCTATGTGTAATATATAAGAGAGTTCTAATCTATAAAGTAACAGGCATAAGTATGTTATATCTCACTGTAAAGCTATGTGTAATATAGAAGAGAGTTCTACTCTATAAAGTAACAGGCATAAGTATGTTATATCTCACTGTAAAGCTATGTGTAATATAAAAGAGAGTTCTACTCTATAAAGTGATAGGCATAAGTATGTTATATCTCACTGTAAAGCTATGTTTAATATACAAGAGAGTTCTACTCTATAAAGTGACAGGCATAAGTATGTTATATCTCACTGTAAAGCTATGTGTAATATACAAGAGAGGTCTACTCTATAAAGTGACAGGCATAAGTATGTTATATCTCACTGTAAAGCTATGTGTAATATACAAGGGAGTTCTACTCTATAAAGTGAGAGGCATAAGTATGTTATATCTCACTGTAAAGTTATGTGTAATATACAAGAGAGTTCTACTCTATAAAGTGACAGGCATAAGTATGTTATATCTCACTGTAAAGCTATGTGTAATATACAAGAGAGTTCTACTCTATAAAGTAACAGGCATAAGTATGTTATATCTCACTGTAAAGCTATGTGTAATATACAAGAGATTTCTACTGTATAAAGTGACAGGCATAAGTATGTTATATCTCACTGTAAAGTTATGTTTAATATACAAGAGAGTTCTAATCTATAAAGTGACAGGCATAAGTATGTTATATCTCACTGTAAAGCTATGTGTAATATACAAAAGAGTTCTACGCTATAAAGTAACAGGCATAAGTATGTTATATCTCACTGTAAAGCTATGTGTAATATAAAAGAGAGTTCTACTCTATAAAGTGAGAGGCATAAGTATGTTATATCTCACAGTAAAACTATGTGTAATATACAAGAGAGTTCTACTCTATAAAGTAACAGGCATAAGTATGTTATATCTCACTGTAAAGCTATGTGTAATATAAAAGAGAGTTCTACTCTATAAAGTGATAGGCATAAGTATGTTATATCTCACTGTAAAGCTATGTGTAATATAGAAGAGAGTTCTACTCTATAAAGTAACAGGCATAAGAATGTTATATCTCACTGTAAAGCTATGTGTAATATACAAGAGAGTTCTAATCTATAAAGTAACAGGCATAAGAATGTTATATCTCACTGTAAACCTATGTGTAATATACAAGAGAGTTCTACTCTATAAAGTGATAGGCATAAGTATGTTATATCTCACTGTAAAGCTATGTGTAATATACAAGAGAGGTCTACTCTATAAAGTGACAGGCATAAGTATGTTAAATCTCACTGTAAAGCTATGTGTAATATACAAGAGAGGTCTACTCTATAAAGTAACAGGCATAAGTATGTTATATCTCACTGTAAAGCTATGTGTAATATACAAGAGAGTTCTAATCTATAAAGTAACAGGCATAAGTATGTTATATCTCACTGTAAAGTTATGTGTAATATACAAGAGAGGTCTACTCTATAAATAACAGGCATAAGTATGTTGTATCTCACCGTAAAGCTATGTGTAATATACAAGAGAGTTCTACTCTATAAAGTAACAGGCATAAGTATGCTATATCTCACTGTAAAGCTATGTGTAATATACAAGAGAGTTCTAATCTATAAAGTGATAGGCATAAGTATGTTATATCTCACTGTAAAGCTATGTGTAATATACAAAAGAGTTCCACGCTATAAAGTAACAGGCAAAAGTATGCTATATCTCACTGTAAAGCTCTGTGTAATATACAAAAGAGTTCTACGCTATAAAGTAACAGGCATAAGAATGTTATATCTCACTGTAAAGCTATGTGTAATATACAAGAGAGTTCTAATCGATAAAGTAACAGGCATAAGTATGTTATATCTCACTGTAAAGTTATGTTTAATATACAAGAGAGTTCTACTCTATAAAGTAACAGGCATAAGAATGTTATATCTCACTGTAAAGCTATGTGTAATATAGAAGAGAGTTCTACTCTATAAAGTGACAGGCATAAGTATGTTATATCTCACTGTAAAGCTATGTGTAATATACAAGAGAGTTCTACTCTATAAAGTGACAGGCATAAGTATGTTATATCTCACTGTAAAGTTATGTTTAATACACAAGAGAGTTCTACTCTATAAAATAACAGGCATAAGTATGTTATATCTCACTGTAAAGTTATGTTTAATACACAAGAGAGTTCTACTCTATAAAGTAACAGGCATAAGAATGTTATATCTCACTGTAAAGCTATGTGTAATATATAAGAGAGTTCTAATCTATAAAGTAACAGGCATAAGTATGTTATATCTCACCGTAAAGCTCTGTGTAATATACAAAAGAGTTCTAATCTATAAAGTAACAGGCATAAGTATGTTATATCTCACCGTAAAGCTATGTGTAATATACAAGAGTTCTAATTTATAAAGTGACAGGCATAAGTATGTTATATCTCACTGTAAAGTTATGTTTAATATACAAGAGAGTTCTACTCCATAAAGTGAGAGGCATAAGTATGTTATATCTCACTGTAAAGCTATGTGTAATATAGAAGAGAGTTCTACTCTATAAAGTAACAGGCATAAGTATGCTATATCTCACTGTAAAGCTATGTGTAATATACAAAAGAGTTCTACGCTATAAAGTAACAGGCATAAGTATGCTATATCTCACTGTAAAGCTATGTGTAATATACAAAAGAGTTCTAATCTATAAAGTAACAGGCATAAGTATGTTATATCTCACTG
The DNA here is from genome assembly GCF_027579735.1 of Bombina bombina. NCBI lineage: Eukaryota > Metazoa > Chordata > Amphibia > Anura > Bombinatoridae > Bombina > Bombina bombina. Next base: position 26,981 of record NW_026512097.1, read on the forward strand.
TAAAGCTATGTGTAATATACAAGAGAGTTCTAATCTATAAAGTAACAGGCATAAGAATGTTATATCTCACTGTAAAGCTATGTGTAATATACAAGAGAGTTCTAATCTATAAAGTAACAGGCATAAGAATGTTATATCTCACCGTAAAGCTATGTGTAATATACAAGAGAGTTCTAATCTATAAAGTGACAGGCATAAGAATGTTATATCTCACCGTAAAGCTATGTGTAATATACAAGAGAGTTCTAATCTATAAAGTGACAGGCATAAGTATGTTATATCTCACTGTAAAGCTATGTGTAATATACAAGAGAGTTCTACTCTATAAAGTGACAGGCATAAGTATGTTATATCTCACTGTAAAGCTCTGTGTAATATACAAAAGAGTTCTACGCTATAAAGTAACAGGCATAAGAATGTTATATCTCACTGTAAAGCTATGTGTAATATACAAGAGAGTTCTAATCTATAAAGTAACAGGCATAAGTATGTTATATCTCACTGTAAAGTTATGTTTAATATACAAGAGAGTTCTACTCTATAAAGTAACAGGCATAAGAACGTTATATCTCACTGTAAAGCTATGTGTAATATAGAAGAGAGTTCTACTCTATAAAGTGACAGGCATAAGTATGTTATATCTCACTGTAAAGCTATGTGTAATATACAAGAGAGTTCTACTCTATAAAGTGACAGGCATAAGTATGTTATATCTCACTGTAAAGTTATGTTTAATACACAAGAGAGTTCTACTCTATAAAATAACAGGCATAAGTATGTTATATCTCACTGTAAAGTTATGTTTAATATACAAAAGAGTTCTACTCTATAAAGTAACAGGCATAAGTATGTTATATCTCACTGTAAAGCTATGTGTAATATATAAGAGAGTTCTAATCTATAAAGTAACAGGCATAAGTATGTTATATCTCACCGTAAAGCTCTGTGTAATATACAAAAGAGTTCTAATCTATAAAGTAACAGGCATAAGTATGCTATATCTCACTGTAAAGCTCTGTGTAATATACAAAAGAGTTCTAATCTATAAAGTAACAGGCATAAGTATGTTATATCTCACCGTAAAGCTATGTGTAATATACAAGAGTTCTAATCTATAAAGTGACAGGCATAAGTATGTTATATCTCACTGTAAAGTTATGTTTAATATACAAGAGAGTTCTACTCCATAAAGTGAGAGGAATAAGTATGTTATATCTCACTGTAAAGCTATGTGTAATATAGAAGAGAGTTCTACTCTATAAAGTAACAGGCATAAGTATGTTATATCTCACTGTAAAGCTATGTGTAATATACAAGAGAGTTCTAATCTATAAAGTAACAGGCATAAGAATGTTATATCTCACTGTAAAGCTATGTGTAATATACAAGAGAGTTCTAATCTATAAAGTAACAGGCATAAGTATGTTATATCTCACCGTAAAGCTATGTGTAATATACAAGAGAGTTCTAATCTATAAAGTAAAAGGCATAAGAATGTTATAGCTCACCGTAAAGCTATGTGTAATATACAAGAGAGTTCTAATCTATAAAGTAACAGGCATAAGAATGTTATATCTCACCGTAAAGCTATGTGTAATATACAAGAGAGTTCTAATCTATAAAGTGACAGGCATAAGAATGTTATATCTCACCGTAAAGCTATGTGTAATATACAAGAGAGTTCTAATCTATAAAGTGAGAGGCATAAGTATGTTATATCTCACTGTAAAGCTATGTGTAATATACAAGAGAGTTCTACTCTATAAAGTAACAGGCATAAGTATGTTATATCTCACCGTAAAGCTATGTGTAATATACAAGAGAGTTCTAATCTATAAAGTGACAGGCATAAGTATGTTATATCTCACTGTAAAGCTATGTGTAATATACAAAAGAGTTCTACTCTATAAAGTAACAGGCATAAGTATGTTATATCTCACTGTAAAGCTATGTGTAATATATAAGAGAGTTCTAATCTATAAAGTAACAGGCATAAGTATGTTATATCTCACCGTAAAGCTCTGTGTAATATACAAAAGAGTTCTAATCTATAAAGTAACAGGCATAAGTATGTTATATCTCACCGTAAAGCTATGTGTAATATACAAGAGTTCTAATCTATAAAGTGACAGGCATAAGTATGTTATATCTCACTGTAAAGTTATGTTTAATATACAAGAGAGTTCTACTCCATAAAGTGAGAGGCATAAGTATGTTATATCTCACTGTAAAGCTATGTGTAATATAGAAGAGAGTTCTACTCTATAAAGTAACAGGCATAAGTATGCTATATCTCACTGTAAAGCTATGTGTAATATACAAAAGAGTTCTACGCTATAAAGTAACAGGCATAAGTATGCTATATCTCACTGTAAAGCTCTGTGTAATATACAAAAGAGTTCTAATCTATAAAGTAACAGGCATAAGTATGTTATATCTCACTGTAAAGCTATGTGTAATATACAAGAGAGTTCTAATCTATAAAGTAACAGGCATAAGAATGTTATATCTCACTGTAAAGCTATGTGTAATATACAAGAGAGTTCTAATCTATAAAGTAACAGGCATAAGAATGTTATAGCTCACCGTAAAGCTATGTGTAATATACAAGAGAGTTCTAATCTATAAAGTAACAGGCATAAGAATGTTATATCTCACCGTAAAGCTATGTGTAATATACAAGAGAGTTCTAATCTATAAAGTGACAGGCATAAGAATGTTATATCTCACCGTAAAGCTATGTGTAATATACAAGAGAGTTCTAATCTATAAAGTGACAGGCATAAGTATGTTATATCTCACTGTAAAGCTATGTGTAATATACAAGAGAGTTCTACTCTATAAAGTGACAGGCATAAGTATGTTATATCTCACTGTAAAGCTCTGTGTAATATACAAAAGAGTTCTACGCTATAAAGTAACAGGCATAAGAATGTTATATCTCACTGTAAAGCTATGTGTAATATACAAGAGAGTTCTAATCTATAAAGTAACAGGCATAAGTATGTTATATCTCACTGTAAAGTTATGTTTAATATACAAGAGAGTTCTACTCTATAAAGTAACAGGCATAAGAACGTTATATCTCACTGTAAAGCTATGTGTAATATAGAAGAGAGTTCTACTCTATAAAGTGACAGGCATAAGTATGTTATATCTCACTGTAAAGCTATGTGTAATATACAAGAGAGTTCTACTCTATAAAGTGACAGGCATAAGTATGTTATATCTCACTGTAAAGTTATGTTTAATACACAAGAGAGTTCTACTCTATAAAATAACAGGCATAAGTATGTTATATCTCACTGTAAAGTTATGTTTAATATACAAAAGAGTTCTACTCTATAAAGTAACAGGCATAAGTATGTTATATCTCACTGTAAAGCTATGTGTAATATAGAAGAGAGTTCTAATCTATAAAGTAACAGGCATAAGTATGTTATATCTCACCGTAAAGCTCTGTGTAATATACAAAAGAGTTCTAATCTATAAAGTAACAGGCATAAGTATGCTATATCTCACTGTAAAGCTCTGTGTAATATACAAAAGAGTTCTAATCTATAAAGTAACAGGCATAAGTATGTTATATCTCACCGTAAAGCTATGTGTAATATACAAGAGTTCTAATCTATAAAGTGACAGGCATAAGTATGTTATATCTCACTGTAAAGTTATGTTTAATATACAAGAGAGTTCTACTCCATAAAGTGAGAGGAATAAGTATGTTATATCTCACTGTAAAGCTATGTGTAATATAGAAGAGAGTTCTACTCTATAAAGTAACAGGCATAAGTATGTTATATCTCACTGTAAAGCTATGTGTAATATACAAGAGAGTTCTAATCTATAAAGTAACAGGCATAAGAATGTTATATCTCACTGTAAAGCTATGTGTAATATACAAGAGAGTTCTAATCTATAAAGTAACAGGCATAAGAATGTTATATCTCACCGTAAAGCTATGTGTAATATACAAGAGAGTTCTAATCTATAAAGTAACAGGCATAAGAATGTTATAGCTCACCGTAAAGCTATGTGTAATATACAAGAGAGTTCTAATCTATAAAGTAACAGGCATAAGAATGTTATATCTCACCGTAAAGCTATGTGTAATATACAAGAGAGTTCTAATCTATAAAGTGACAGGCATAAGTATGTTATATCTCACCGTAAAGCTATGTGTAATATACAAGAGAGTTCTAATCTATAAAGTGACAGGCATAAGAATGTTATATCTCACCGTAAAGCTATGTGTAATATACAAGAGAGTTCTAATCTATAAAGTGACAGGCATAAGTATGTTATATCTCACTGTAAAGCTATGTGTAATATACAAGAGAGTTCTACTCTATAAAGTGACAGGCATAAGTAAGTTATATCTCACTGTAAAGTTATGTTTAATATACAAGAGAGTTCTACTCCATAAAGTGAGAGGCATAAGTATGTTATATCTCACTGTAAAGCTATGTGTAATATACAAGAGAGTTCTACTCTATAAAGTGACAGGCATAAGTATGTTATATCTCACTGTAAAGTTATGTTTAATATACAAGAGAGTTCTACTCCATAAAGTGAGAGGCATAAGTATGTTATATCTCACTGTAAAGCTATGTGTAATATAGAAGAGAGTTCTACTCTATAAAGTAACAGGCATAAGTATGCTATATCTCACTGTAAAGCTATGTGTAATATACAAAAGAGTTCTACACTATAAAGTAACAGGCAAAAGTATGCTATATCTCACTGTAAAGCTCTGTGTAATATACAAAAGAGTTCTACTCTATAAAGTAACAGGCATAAGAATGTTATATCTCACTGTAAAGCTATGTGTAATATACAAGAGAGTTCTAATCTATAAAGTAGCAGGCATAAGTATGTTATATCTCACTGTAAAGCTATGTGTAATATACAAGAGAGTTCTACTCTATAAAGTAATAGGCATAAGTATGTTATATCTCACCGTAAAGCTATGTGTAATATACAAGAGAGTTCTAATCTATAAAGTAACAGGCATAAGTATGTTGTATCTCACTGTAAAGCTATGTGTAATATACAAGAGAGTTCTAATCTATAAAGTAACAGGCATAAGTATGTTATATCTCACTGTAAAGCTATGTGTAATATACAAGAGAGGTCTACTCTATAAAGTGACAGGCATAAGTATGTTGTATCTCACCGTAAAGCTATGTGTAATATACAAGAGAGTTCTAATCTATAAAGTAACAGGCAAAAGTATGTTATATCTCACTGTAAAGCTATGTGTAATATACAAAAGAGTTCTACTCTATAAAGTGACAGGCATAAGTATGTTATATCTCACCATAAAGCTATGTGTAATATACAAGAGAGGTCTACTCTATAAAGTAACAGGCATAAGAATGTTATATCTCACTGTAAAGCTATGTGTAATATACAAGAGAGGTCTACTCTATAAAGTAACAGGCATAAGAATGTTATATCTCACTGTAAAGCTATGTGTAATATACAAGAGAGTTCTAATCTATAAAGTAACAGGCATAAGTATGTTATATCTCACCGTAAAGTTATGTGTAAAATACAAGAGAGGTCTACTCTATAAAGTGACAGGCATAAGTATGTTATATCTCACCGTAAAGCTATGTGTAATATACAAGAGAGTTCTAATCTATAAAGTGAGAGGCATAAGTATGTTATATCTCACTGTAAAGCTATGTGTAATATACAAGAGAGTTCTACTCTATAAAGTAACAGGCATAAGTATGTTATATCTCACTGTAAAGCTATGTGTAATATATAAGAGAGTTCTAATCTATAAAGTAACAGGCATAAGTATGTTATATCTCACCGTAAAGCTATGTGTAATATACAAGAGAGTTCTACTCTATAAAGTGAGAGGCATAAGTATGTTATTATGTTATATCTCACCGTAAAGCTATGTGTAATATACAAGAGAGTTCTAATCTTTAAAGTGACAGGCATAAGAATGTTATATCTCACTGTAAAGCTATGTGTAATATACAAGAGAGGTCTACTCTATAAAGTAACAGGCATAAGTATGCTATTTCTCACTGTAAAGCTATGTGTAATATACAAGAGAGTTCTACTCTATAAAGTGATAGGCATAAGTATGTTATATCTCACTGTAAAGTTATGTTTAATATACAAGAGAGTTCTACTCTATAAAGTGATAGGCATAAGTATGTTATATCTCACTGTAAAGTTATGTTTAATATACAAGAGAGTTCTACTTTATAAAGTGACAGGCATAAGTATGTTATATCTCACTGTAGAGCTATGTGTAATATACAAGAGAGTTCTACTCTATAAAGTGATAGGCATAAGTATGTTATATCTCACTGTAAAGCTATGTGTAATATACAAGAGAGTTCTACTCTATAAAGTAACAGGCATAAGTATGTTATATCTCACTGTAAAGCTATGTGTAATATACAAGAGAGTTCTAATCTATAAAGTAACAGGCATAAGTATGTTGTATCTCACCGTAAAGCTATGTGTAATATACAAGAGAGTTCTAATCTATAAAGTAACAGGCATAAGTATGGTATATCTCACTGTAAAGCTATGTGTAATATACAAGAGAGTTCTACTCTATAAAGTAACAGGCATAAGTATGTTATATCTCACTGTAAAGCTATGTGTAATATACAAGAGAGTTCTAATCTATAAAGTGACAGGCATAAGTATGTTAAATCTCACTGTAAAGCTATGTGTAATATACAAGAGAGGTCTACTCTATAAAGTGACAGGCATAAGTATGTTATATCTCACTGTAAAGCTATGTGTAATATACAAGAGAGTTCTAATCTATAAAGTGACAGGCATAAGTATGTTATATCTCACTGTAAAGCTATGTGTAATATACAAGAGAGTTCTAATCTATAAAGTAACAGGCATAAGTATGTTATATCTCACTGTAAAGTTATGTGTAATATACAAGAGAGGTCTACTCTATAAATAACAGGCATAAGTATGTTGTATCTCACCGTAAAGCTATGTGTAATATACAAGAGAGTTCTACTCTATAAAGTAACAGGCATAAGTATGCTATATCTCACTGTAAAGCTATGTGTAATATACAAGAGAGTTCTAATCTATAAAGTGATAGGCATAAGTATGTTATATCTCACTGTAAAGCTATGTGTAATATAGAAGAGAGTTCTAATCTATAAAGTAACAGGCATAAGAATGTTATATCTCACTGTAAACCTATGTGTAATATACAAGAGAGTTCTAATCTATAAAGTAACAGGCATAAGTATGTTGTATCTCACTGTAAAGCTATGTGTAATATACAAGAGAGTTCTAATCTATAAAGTAACAGGCATAAGTATGTTATATCTCACTGTAAAGTTATGTTTAATATACAAGAGAGTTCTACTCTATAAAGTAACAGGCATAAGAATGTTATATCTCACTGTAAAGCTATGTGTAATATACAAGAGAGTTCTACTCTATAAAGTGACAGGCATAAGTATGTTATATCTCACTGTAAAGTTATGTTTAATACACAAGAGAGTTCTACTCTATAAAATAACAGGCATAAGTATGTTATATCTCACTGTAAAGTTATGTTTAATATACAAAAGAGTTCTACTCTATAAAGTAACAGGCATAAGTATGTTATATCTCACTGTAAAGCTATGTGTAATATATAAGAGAGTTCTAATCTATAAAGTAAGAGGCATAAGTATGTTATATCTCACCGTAAAGCTCTGTGTAATATACAAAAGAGTTCTAATCTATAAAGTAACAGGCATAAGTATGCTATATCTCACTGTAAAGCTCTGTGTAATATACAAAAGAGTTCTAATCTATAAAGTAACAGGCATAAGTATGTTGTATCTCACTGTAAAGCTATGTGTAATATACAAGAGAGTTCTACTCTATAAAGTGACAGGCATAAGTATGTTATATCTCACTGTAAGTTATGTTTAATATACAAGAGAGTTCTACTCCATAAAGTGAGAGGCATAAGTATGTTATATCTCACTGTAAAGCTATGTGTAATATAGAAGAGAGTTCTACTCTATAAAGTAACAGGCATAAGTATGCTATATCTCACTGTAAAGCTATGTGTAATATACAAAAGAGTTCTACGCTATAAAGTAACAGGCATAAGTATGTTATATCTCACTGTAAAGCTCTGTGTAATATACAAAAGAGTTCTAATCTATAAAGTAACAGGCATAAGTATGTTATATCTCACTGTAAAGCTATGTGTAATATACAAGAGAGTTCTAATCTATAAAGTAACAGGCATAAGAATGTTATATCTCACCGTAAAGCTATGGGTAATATACAAGAGAGTTCTAATCTATAAAGTAACAGGCATAAGAATGTTATATCTCACCGTAAAGCTATGTGTAATATACAAGAGAGTTCTAATCTATAAAGTGACAGGCATAAGTATGTTATATCTCACTGTAAAGCTATGTGTAATATACAAGAGAGTTCTAATCTATAAAGTAACAGGCATAAGTATGTTGTATCTCACCGTAAAGCTATGTGTAATATACAAGAGAGTTCTAATCTATAAAGTGAGAGGCATAAGTATGTTATATCTCACTGTAAAGCTATGTGTAATATACAAGAGAGTTCTACTCTATAAAGTAACAGGCATAAGTATGTTATATCTCACCGTAAAGCTATGTGTAATATACAAGAGAGTTCTAATCTATAAAGTGACAGGCATAAGTATGTTATATCTCACTGTAAAGCTATGTGTAATATACAAGAGAGTTCTACTCTATAAAGTAACAGGCATAAGTATGTTATATCTCACTGTAAAGCTATGTGTAATATACAAGAGAGTTCTAATCTATAAAGTGACAGGCATAAGTATGTTATATCTCACTGTAAAGCTATATTCTCTTTGAATGTCATATGGTTGACTTGGCTGTCTAAGAATGTATAAATCTCTGCAGAACAGAGTTGTCAAATTCAATATACAAATGACAAGGGAATTTTACTTTATAAAATTGTGCGACTCGGCACCAGAAGGTAACAGATTATTGGAAAGATTTGTTTCAGTGGAGATTTTTTTTAAATTCTTACTGAGTGTAAACCAAGACTGGAAACTGGCAGTGAGAAACAGAAATTGTGAGGCTGAAAAAAAATAATGGTATATGACAGAAAACTATATAGATTAGGTTTATAGACAGACAGGTACATATATAGTGATAACAGACATACAGATAGAGATAGATAGATAGATAGATAGATAGATAGATAGATAGATAGATAGATAGAAGGATAGATGGATAGACAACGAGTTATATAGATACTGATAACAGATAGATGATAGATACTGATAACAGACGATAGATAGATAGATAGATAGATAGATAGATAGATAGATAGATAGATAGATAGAGGATATACAGATAGATGATATACAGAGAGATATATAGATGATATACAGATAGATTGATAGAGACTGATAACAGGCAGATAGATATATACTGATAACATACATACAGATAAATAGATACTGATAGCAGATAAATAGATAGATACATAGATGATAGATAGATATTGATAACAGACATACAGATAGATAGATAGATAGATACTGATAGCAAATAGATAGATAATGATAACAGACATATAGATAAACAGATAGATAGATAGATACTGATAGCAAATAGATAGATAGATAATGATAACAGACATACAGATAGATAAACTGACAATACACAGACATACAAATAGACATATAAGTAGATAAACATATAAATAGATCGATAGACACAAAGACTGATATATAAATCTCCCCATCAGAACTCACCCACATGTAGAAGGTCAGGGCCTCTCTGCTGCTGTAAAGCGGCACAATGAT
>NW_026512098.1:0-103016 GCF_027579735.1 Bombina bombina
TGCACACTCACCTGTAACTCACATACCTCACACACAATATATTGTGCTCACTCACCTGTAACGTAGATACCTCACACACAATATATATGTGCACACTCACCTGTAACCCACGTACCTCACAAACAATATATGAGCACACTCACCTGTAACGTAGATACCTCACACACAATATATATGAGCACACTCAACTGTAACACACGTACCTCACACACAATATATGAGCACACTCACCTGTAACGTAGATACCTCTCACACAATATATATGTGCACACTCACCTGTTTCCCACGTACCTCACACACAATATATGTGCACACTCACCTGTTTCCCACGTACCTCACACACAATATATGTGCACACTCACCTGTTTCCCACGTACCTCACACACAATATATATGTGCACACTCACCTGTTTCCCCACGTACCTCACACACAATATATGTGCACACTCACCTGTAACCCACGTACCTCATACACAATATATGTGCACACTCACCTGTAACACACATACCTCACACACAATAAATGTGCACACTCACCTGTTTCCCATGTACTTCACACACAATATATGTGCACACTCACCTGTAACACACATACCTCACACACAATATATGTGCACACTCACCTGTAACCCACGTACCTCACACACAATATATGTGCACACTCACCTGTAACACACATACCTCACACACAATATATATGTAACACACATACCTCACACACAATATATGTGCACACTCACCTGTAACCAACGTACCTCACACACAATATATGTGCACACTCACCTGTAACACACATACCTCACACACAATATATATGTGCACACTCACCTGTTTGTAACATACCACACACACAAAATATATGTGCACACTCACCAGTAACCCAAATATCTCACACACACACACAACACCCATGTTACCTTCATCCCTCAGACACATGTACACTAACCTGTAACCTGGTGCCCTGGAGAAACAATACACATGCCCACTCACCTGTAACCTGTATCCCTAAGACACTACATATGTGCACATTCACATGTATCCTGTGTTCCTGAGACACAACACACATGCACACTCATCTGTAACACTCATGCACACTCACCTGTAACCCATATCCCTCAGACACAACATAACGTGCACACTTACCTGTGATCTGCATCCCTCAGGCACAACACAAGTGTCGTATCCTGTGTCCCACAGACACACCACAAGTGCACACTCACCTGTATCCTGTGTCCCTCAGACACACCACAAGTGCACACTCACCTGGGCTGATGCTGTCACTGGTTTCCTCATCTGGTGCTTCCAGCTGATGCCTCACACACAGATCTTCTGTTATCTCAACTTTCACTATATCAGCGTTATCTTCATCTGTACAAATAAAGCAGATTCAGTTTTTATATCACATTGATCTAGTTTTTTTAACTTTACTATAAAATAGTTTGTTTATTTCCCTGACAGACAATACCACCAAATTCACACAGTCCTCCTCCTTTTCCCTCTCATTCCTTTTTTTTACTGTGATCCTCTATGATGCAGTATAAAAAAACAACATGAACTAAACAAGGGTTAAACTCATTGTGTTATCTGTGCTTATAAAGCAGACAGTAAACTACAAGGGAGAGCAGTAAGTAACTGTGTGCAAAGCCCCCGGCAGACTCTCACGTATTACTACTCACCGGCAGGGAGGGAGAGCAGTAAGTAACTGTGTGCACAGCCCCGGCAGACTCTCACGTATTACTACTCACCGGCAGGGAGGGAGAGCAGTAAGTAACTGTGTGCACAGCCCCGGCCAGACTCTCACGTATTACTACTCACCAGCTAGGAGGGAGAGCAGTAAGTAACTGTGTGCACAGCCCCGGCAGACTCTCACGTATTACTACTCACCGGCAGGGAGGGAGAGCAGTAAGTAACTGTGTGCACAGCCCCGGCAGACTCTCACGTATTACTACTCACCGGCAGGGAGGGAGAGCAGTAAGTAACTGTGTGCACAGCCCCCGGCAGACTCTCACGTATTACTACTCACCGGCAGGGAGGGAGAGCAGTAAGTAACTGTGTGCACAGCCCCGGCAGACTCTCACGTATTAACTACTCAACGGCAGGGAGGGGAGAGCAGTAAGTGACTGTTGTGAACAGCCCCGGCAGACTCTCACGTATTACTGCTCACCGGCAGGGAGGGAGAGCAGTAAGTAACTGTGTGGCACAGCCCCGGCAGACTCTCATGTATTACTACTCACCGGCAGGGAGGTGAGAGCAGTAGGTAACTGTGTGCACAGCCCCGGCAGACTCTCACGTATTACTACTCCACCGGCAGGGAGGGAGAGCAGTAAGTGACTGTGTGAACAGCCCCGGCAGGACTCTCACGTATTACTGCTCACCGGCAGGGAGGGAGAGCAGTAAGTAACTGTGTGCACAGCCCCGGCAGACTCTCATGTATTACTACTCACCGGCAGGGAGGGAGAGCAAGTAAGTAACTGTGTGCAACAGCCCCGGCAGACTCTCACGTATTACTACTCACCGGCAGGGGAGGGAGAGCAGTAAGTGACTGTGTGCACAGCCCCGGCAGACTCTCACGTATTACTACTCACCGGCAGGAAGGGAGCAATGTATTTCAGTCTGATGACTATTCATGTTATCTGTCTCATCCTCTTCCTTCACATTTAATAGCCCAGTGCCCGGGTTTTCCTCTAGACGCCCTGTAATTACAGCAGGAAGTTACCTGATAGAGCACAGTACAGGATGTAACAGAAACTTATATAACAGAAATTTGTATTTTTTTTTTTTAAACAATAATATTCTTAAAGGGACATGAAACCCAAAAAAATGATTTCATGATTTAGATAGAGAATACAATTTTAAACAACTTTCTAATTTACTTCTACTATCTAATTTGTTTCATTCTCTTGGTATCATTTGTTGAAGGAGCAGAAATGCACTACTGGTTTCCAACTGAAAAAAATGGATGAGCAATGACAATCGGTATAAACATGCAGCAACCAATCAGCAGCTAGAAACTAGGTTCTTTGATGCTCCTGAGCTTTTCTAGATAACATTTCAGCAAAAGGATAACAAGGGAAGGAAGCAAATTAAATAAAAGTAGTAAATTGGAAAGTTGTTAAAAATTATACTCTCTATCTAAATCATGAAAGAAAAATGTTGGGTTTCATGTCCCTTTAAGCCTAATAATCTAGATAATAAAATCACGCTTTGTATTAAATGCAGTCACTTACAGCATTGAGTAATATTGAATCACTTTTGGGAAGAAATTGGCACAGATGTTATATAACACAATTTAAATAATAAAAAAATAAGTACAATAGCTCAGCTAAGAAGAAAAAAAATCCCAAATTAAACTTTCATTATTCAGATAGGACTTGTAATTTTAATCAACTTTCCAATTTACTTTTATCATCAAATTAGCTTTTTTCTCTTGGTATCCTTAGTTTAACCCCTTAATGAACACAGCACTTTTCCATTTTCTGTCCGTTTGGGACCAGGGCTATTTTTACATTTCTGAGGTGTTTGTGTTTAGCTGTAATTTTTCCTCTTACTCATTTACTGTACCCATACATATTATATACCGTTTTTCTTGCCATTAAATGGACTTTCTAGAGATACCATTATTTTCATCATCTTATAATTTACTATAAAAAAACTATAAAATATGAGGAAAAAATGGAAAAAAAACACACTTTTTCTATCTTTGAAACCCCCAAAATCTGTTACACAGTCTACAACCACCCAAAAACACACCCATGCTAAATAGTTTCTAATTTTGTCCTGATTTTTAGAAATACCCAATGTTTACATGTTCTTTTGCTTTGTTTTGTAAACTATAGGGCCATAAATACAAGTAGCACTTTGCTATTTCCAAACCATTTCTTTTCAAAATTTAGCGATAGTTTACATTAGAACACTGATATCTTTCATGAATCTCTGAATATCCATTGGGACATGTATATATATTTTTTTAGTAGACAACCCAAAGTATTGATCTAGGCCCATTTTGGTATATTTTCATGCCACCATTTAACCGCCAAATGCAATCAAATACAAAAAATCGTTCACTTTTCACAAATTTTTTCACAAACTTTTGGTTTCTAACTTAAATTATTTACAAACAGCTTGTGCAATTATGGCATAAATGTTGTAAATTCTTCTCTGGGATCCCCTTTGTTCAGAAATAGCAGACATATATGACTTTGGTGTTGCTTTTTGGTAATTAGAAGGCCGCTAAATGCCACTGCGCACCACACGTGTATTATGCCCAGCAGTGAAGGGGTTAATTAGGGAGCATTGTAGGGAGCTTTTTGGGGTAGTTTTAGCTTTAGTGTAGTGTAGTAGGCAACCCCAAGTATTGATCTAGGCCAATTTTGGTATATTTCATCGCCACCATTTCACCGCCAAATGCAATCAAATTAAAAAAAAACGTTAATTTTTTTCTCAATTTTAGGTTCTCACTGAAATTATTTACAAACAGCTTGTGCAATTATGGCACAAATGGTTGTAAATGCTTCTCTGGGATCCCCTTTGTTCAGAAATAGCAGACATATATAGCTTTGGCATTGCTTTTTGGTAATTAGAAGGCCTCTAAATGCCGCTGCGCATCACACGTGTATTTGGCTAGCAGTGAAGGGTTAATTATGTAGCTTGTAGGGAGCTTGCAGGGTTAATTTTAGCTTTACTGTAGAGCTCAGCCTCCCACCTGAAACATCAGACCCCCTGATCCCTCCCAAACAGCTCTCTTCCCTCCACCACCCCACAATTGTCCCCGCCATCTTAAGTACTTGCAGAAACGCTGCCAGTACTAAAATAAAAGGTATTTGGCCCTTTTTAAAAAAAAAAAAAAAAAAAAAAGCATATTTACATATGCTGATGTGTAGGATCCCCCCTTAGACCCCCAACCTCACTGATCCCCCACCAAACAGCTCTCTAACCCTTCCCCTCTGCAATAATGGGCTGCCATCTTGGGTACTGGCAGCTGTCTGCCAGTACCCAGTTTTGTAAAAAAAATGTGCCTTTTTCTTTAAAAAATACCCTTTTCTGTAGTGTAGCTTCCCCCCCCCCCCCCAAGACCAACCCCCAACCCCTTCCAGGTCCCTTAGATTATATTTTTAATATTTAAATTGTATGTGTTTTTAACTTTTAACTTTTTTTTTTCTGTAGTGTAGCGGTTCCCACCCGCTCCCACCGCCCCCGCCCACCACCCCCCGTGCGCGCGCAGCGCGCGCATCCCTCCCGTGCCGCGCTCCCGTAGCTCCCGACCCTGATCCCGCCCCCCTCCACTCCACACAGAGCATCGATGGCCGCCCACCCGCCTCCCACGTAAGCTCCCACCAACGATACCGGCCATCGATGTCCGGTGCAGAGAGGGCCACAGAGTGGCTCTCTCTGCATCGGATGGCCAAGGGGGGTTATTGCAGGATGCCCTCCATATCGAGGCATCACTGCAATAACCGGAAAGCAGCTGGAAGCGAGCAGGATCGCTTCCAGCTGCTTTCCAGACCAAGGACGTACGCCACACGTCCTCGGTCATTAACTGTATTTTTTTGAGGACGTTGTGGCGTACGTCCTTGGTCGTTAAGGGGTTAAACTAAACCTAGGTAGGCTCATATGCTAATTTCTAAGCCTTTGAGGGCTGCCTCTTATCGCATGCTTTTTAAATCTCTTTTCAACACAAAGAGACAGAAAGTACACGTGGGCCATATAGATAACACTGTGTTCAGGCACAGGGAGTTATTTAAGATCTAGCACAAAACAATGCTAAATTTAAGACAATAGATAATAAACAGTCACAGTCATGTGATCAGGGGGCTGGAAGAAGGTTCCTAGATACAAGGTAATCACAGAGGTAAAAAGTATATTAATATAACTGTGTTGGTTATGCAAAACTGGGGAATGGGTAATAAAGGGATTATCTATCTTTTAAAACAACTCTGGTAGACTGTTCCTTTAAAGGGACATTCCAGCCAAAATTGGAATCCACGTGGATGCATTTCAGTTTGAATTGAAGCATTTTTGTAATTTACATGTATTAGCAAAAGTGCTTCTATTAAAAGCTATAGCTGTTTCAAAAGTGTATTTAAGTATGCCCCGTGCACCAGCATTTTCAACACAGCACTTGTGAGGGAGCCTAAAGAGCTTGTACCATCTGTTAATGAGCAGCTGCAATATTTAAAATGCTGCTGCACTGAGAATATCTAGGCTGGTGCGTCACATGCACGTGCAGAGACAAATGCTAACACTAAAACACTGATAACTTTTACTAGAAGCATTTTTGCCAATGCTGTACATGTATATTGCAAATATGTTTCTATTCAGAGATGAAATTCATCTATGCGCATTTAAATTTTGATAGGAAAGTCCCTTTAACAGATACCAACTATGGGCCCAAATAAACCAGCGTCTTGAAATACTGTAGTCACTAAGTATGTATTTAACTCCTTGATACAACTTAACGTGTGCTTATCTCAGTATGCTCTCACGACAAGCACTGGTGTCATACATAAAACACGGTCCTGAGCCTACTTCTGTGTGCTCCCATCACTGCTGCCTCATATAGAGCATGATCCTGTACCTACCTCAGTATGCTCTCATTATAAACACTGCTGCCTCACATAGAGCATGATCCTGTGCCTACCTCAGTATGCTCTCATTACAAACACTGCTGCCTCATATAGAGCATGATCCTGTACCTACCTCAGTATGCTCTCATTACAAACACTGCTGTCTCATATAGAGCACGCGCCTGTACCTACCTCAGTATACTCTCATTACAAGCACTGCTGCCTCATATAGAGCATGATCCTGTACCTACCTCAGTATGCTCTCATTACAAACACTTCTGCCTCATATAGAGCATGCACCTGTACCTACCTCAGTATGCTCTCATTACAAACACTGCTGCCTCATATAGAGCATTAACCTGTACCTACCTCATTATGCTCTCATTACAAGCACTGCTGCCTCATATAGAGCATGATCCTTTACGTACCTCAGTATGTTCTCATTACAAGCACTGCTGTCTCATATAGAGCATGCGCCTGTACCTACCTCAGTATACTCTCATGACAAACACTGCTGCCTCATATAGAGCATGATCCTTTACCTACCTCAGTATGCTCTGATTACAATCACTGCTGCCTCATATAAAGCATGCGCCTGTACCTACCTCAGTATGCTCATATTACAAACACTGCTGTCTCATATAGAGCATGCGCCTGTACCTACCTCAGTATACTCTCATTACAAGCACTGCTGCCATCATATAGAGCATGATCCTGTACCTACCTCAGTATGCTCTCATTACAAACACTGCTGCCTCATATAGAGCATGATCCTGTACCTACCTCAGTATGCTCTCATTACAAACACTGCTGCCTCATATAGAGCATGATCATGTACCTACCTCAGTATGCTCTCATTACAAACACTGTTGCCTCATATAGAGCATGCGCCTGTACCTACCTCTGTATGCTCTCATTACAAACATTGCTGCCTCATATAGAGCATGATCCTGTACCTACCTCAGTATGCTCTCATTACAAACACTGCTGCCTCATATAGAGCATGATCCTGTACCTACCTCAGTATGCTCTCATTACAAACACTGCTGCCTCATATAGAGCATGATCCTGTACCTACCTCAGTATGCTCTCATTACAATCACTGCTGCCTCATATAGAGCATGATCCTGTACCTACCTTAGTATGCTCTCATTACAAACACTGCTGCCTCATATAGAGCATGATCCTGTACCTACCTCAGTATGCTCTCATTACAAACACTGCTGCCTCATATAGAGCATGCGCCTGTACTTACCTCAGTATGCTCTCATTACAAACACTGCTGCCTCATATAGAGCATGTGCCTGTACCTACCTCTGTATGCTCTCATTTCAAACACTGCTGCCTCATAAAGAGCATGATCCTGTACCTACCTCAGTATGCTCTCATTACAAACACTGCTGCCTTATATAGAGCATGATCCTGTACTTACCTCAGTATGCTCTCATTACAAACACTGCTGCCTCATATAGAGCATGATCCTGTACCTACCTCAGTATGCTCTCATTACAAACACTGCTGCCTCATATAGAGCATGCGCCTGTACCTACCTCTGTATGCTCTCATTACAAACACTGCTGCCTCATACAGAGCATGATCCTGTACCTACCTCAGTATGCTCTCATTACAAACACTACTGCCTTATATAGAGCATGTGCCTGTACCTACCTCAGTATGCTCTCATTACAAACACTGCTGCCTCATACAGAGCATGATCCTGTACCTACCTCAGTATGCTCTCATTACAAACACTGCTGCCTCATATAGAGCATGATCCTGTACCTACCTCAGTATGCTCTCATTACAAACACTGCTGCCTCATATAGAGCATGCGCTTGTACCTACCTCAGTATGCTCTCATTACAAACACTGATGCCTCATATAGAGCAGGCGCCTGTACCTACCTCAGTATGCTCTCATTACAAACACTGCTGCCTCATATAGAGCATGATCCTGTACCTACCTCAGTATGCTCTCATTACATACACTGCTGCCTCATATAGAGCATGCGCCTGTACCTACCTCAGTATGCTCTCATTACAAACACTACTGCCTCATATAGAGCATCCGCCTGTACCTACCTCAGTATGCTCTCATTACAAACACTGCTGCCTCATATAGAGCATGCGCCTGTACCTACCTCAGTATGCTCTCATTACAAACACTGCTGCCATATATAGAACATGCTGCTGTGCCTACCTCAGTATGATCTCAGGACAAACACTGCTGTCATATACAGAGAGCGCTCCTGAGCCTACCTCAGTATGCTCTCATGACAAACACCTCTCCCATATATAGACACAACAGATAATGTAAAGCTCAGCACCTGGAACTCCCATCTGGGGTAGTGCACGTAGGACTGGAGCCACGGCCAAGGCTCCTAACCGGTATAGCAAAAAGGTGTAGAGTCCACAGCACTATGAATAAGCATCTGTTTATTAAAGCGTAACGTGCACATTTACCTGTCTGTTATGCTTTAGTTCCCATGGGAACAGGGTCCTCAATTCCTCCTGTATGCGTTTGTAAATTTTGTCCGGTCTCTTACAAGTCTTAAATTGTTTTATTTAAATGAATTGTATCCATGGACAGCGCTGCGGAATATGTTGGCGCTTCATAAATAAAGAATAATAATAATAATAAACAGATACTTATGGTGCTGTGGACTCTACACCTTTTTGCCATATAAACAGTGCTCCTGTGCCTACCTCTATATGGTCTAACGACAAGCACTGCTGCCATATATAGAGCACGCTCCTGTTCTACCTCAGTATGCTCTCATGACAAGCACTGCTGCCATATATAGAGCACGCTCCTGTTCTACCTCAGTATGCTCTCATGACAAGCACTGCTGCCATATATAGAGCACGCTCCTGTTCTACCTCAGTATGCTCTCATGACAAGCACTGCTGCCATATATAGAGCACGCTCCTGTTCTACCTCAGTATGCTCTCATGACAAGCACTGCTGCCATATATAGAGCACACTCCTGTACCTACCTCAGTATGCTCTCATGACAAGCACTGCTGCCATATATAGAGCACGCTCCTGTTCTACCTCAGTATGCTCTCATGACAAGCACTGCTGCCATATATACAGCACACTCCTGTTCTACCTCAGTATGCTCTCATGACAAGCACTGCTGCCATATATACAGCACACTCCTGTTCTACCTCAGTATGCTCTCATGACAAGCACTGCTGCCATATATAGAGCACGCTCCTGTTCTACCTCAGTATGCTCTCATGACAAGCACTACTGCCATATATAGAGCACACTCCTGTTCTACCTCAGTATGCTCTCATGACAAGCACTACTGCCATATATAGAGCACGCTCCTGTTCTACCTCAGTATGCTCTCATGACAAGCACTGCTGCCATATATAGAGCACGCTCCTGTTCTACCTCAGTATGCTCTCATGACAAGCGCTGCTGCCATATATAGAGCACACTCCTGTGCTACCTCAGTATGCTCTCATGACAAGCACTACTGCCATATATAGAGCACGCTCCTGAGCCTACTTCAGTATGCTCTCATGACAAGCACTGCTGCCATATATAGAGCACGCTCCTGTTCTACCTCAGTATGCTCTCATGACAAGCACTACTGCCATATATAGAGCACACTCCTGTTCTACCTCAGTATGCTTTAATGACAAGCACTGCTGCCATATATAGAGTGCGCTCCTGTTCTACCTCAGTATGCTCTCATGACAAGCACTGCTGCCATATATAGAGCACGCTCCTGTTCTACCTCAGTATGCTCTCATGACAAGCACTGCTGCAATATATAGAGCACGCTCCTGTTCTACCTCAGTATGCTCTCATGACAAGCACTGCTGCCATATATAGAGCACGCTCCTGTTCTACCTCAGTATGCTCTCATGACAAGCACTGCTGCCATATATAGAGCACGCTCCTGTTCTACCTCAGTATGCTCTCATTACAAGCACTGCTGCCATATATAGAGCACGCTGCTGTGCCTACTTCAGTATGATCACATGACAAACACTGCTGTCATATATAGAGAACGCTCCTAAGCTTTCCTCAGTATGATCTCATGACAAACACTTCTCCCATATAGTGACGGTGCTCCTGTGCCTACCTCTATATGGTCTCACGACAAGCACTGCTGCCATATATAGAGCACTCTCCTGTTCTACCTCAGTATGCTCTCATGACAAACACTGCTGCCATGTATAGAGTGCACTCCTAAACCTACCTCAGTATGCTCTCATGACAAACACTGCTGCCATGTATAGAGTGCACTCCTAAACCTACCTCAGTATGCTCTCATGATAAGCACTGCTGCCATATATAGCGTGCGCTTCTGAGCCTACCTCAGTATGCTCTCATGACAAGCACTGCTGCACATATAGAGCATGCTCCTGAATCTACCTTTGAATGCTCTAACGACAAACACTGCTACCATTTATAGAGCACACTTGTGAGCCTATGTCAGTATACTCTGATGACAAGCACTGCTGTCATGTATAGAATGCACTCTGATTTCATCAGCTGGTGTTGTACAACTCAAGCACACCAGAGTAAGACATTGTGCAATGCAAAGTGCCTAAAAACACAAACAAAACCATGTTTAGACATTTTGTATATAAGAAATTGGCAACATGTGCAATAGCGGATTGGTTGGTACACTATGCATGGAGCTTACCTACCAATAAGCGCTCTTTACGCACACAGATTCACAATGGCCATGAGCACAGTGCCGATCTGGTCAATAACAACAAGAGTAAAGCAGGATTTTATAAACTGTGTAGTAGAGACTTCTGTACATTACCAATATACCCCAGAGGCGGAACCTTTTCTTTTACAAGATACGAGTCCACGGATTTCATCCTTACTTGTGGGATATCGCCTCCTGGTCAGCAGGAGGAGGTAAAGAGCACCACAGCAGAGCTGTATATATAGCTCCTCCCTTCCCTCCCACCCCAGTCATTCTATTTGCCTGTGTTAGTGATAGGAAGAGGTAAAGTGATGTGTTAGTTTAGATTCTACAATCAAGAGTTTATTATTTTTAAAATGGTGCCAAAGTGTACTATTTTACTATAGGGTGTAGCCGTATTCCTTGTCAGCCTCTAGAGTAGAGCTACAGGTGGCTTTAAAGCAATGGGAACTGGTGGGGTTTTACCCGCACTGTGCCTCCCATACTAGTGCTGCCCTTTGTATCCTGATGGCCTTAGCAGATATTAACTAAGGCCCCTTTGTGTCCACAGAGCTGCTGGAGGGAGAAGACCTCTTGATCCTGTGGACCTGCTCAGGCTGTTGATCAGCACTGAGGTAAGTGCAGTTTTTTATTCTGGGACACTGGCTAACTCAGAAGGGACTGTGTCATAAGTGGTTGGAACTTGAGCCCTGGCTACAAGTAGAAGGGCTGTTCTATAACGATGCGTGTGTGTCACAAGGGGGGTTACATTAGAGGCTAATGTTATACCTATTGTGGTCCTACGAATGGGGCTTAATTCAGGGGCTGGGAACATAGCTGCAGTGTGAATGCTTAGGGCTATGGTGCCTCTGTGTTAGACGCTGCAGACTGTCTTGCTTCCGGAATAGACTAACTCACGACGAGACCGCATGGTAGTACACACACGAACAGTCTTAGGCGTTTTTTCTGTCAGATTCCTCTGGTTCCTTGTCAAGTGTGGTCGGAAGACCGTGGGGGCAGGTAGGCGCCTCAGCAGAGCTGTGGCGAGGTACTGACATAAAATATAGACAGATTCTTTTTTTTTGATTGTTGCCTTTTGCAATTGTTAATACATATTTAAAGGCACAGTAACTGCCCGTTTCCATATATTCTGTGCTTGTTAACACTTTCAGGCTCTGTCTAAATTGTTTATGCCTGTTTGTTTTTAAAGGCACAATAGCTGCACGGGTTTAAAATAATCTGTGCTGCTGTTTTTTTCTATGCAATTAGCTACAAATTTGTGAAATAATTTTCAGACCAAATTGCTTCTTGCTTTCTGTTATGATGGAAGACGATATCCAAACTGTAGCGTGCTCAATGTGTTTGGATGCCACTGTGGAACCCCCTGCTCCATTTTGTCCCTCATGTATTGAGAGGGCATTGCATTTTAGAGACAAGATTGTTTTTGACAAATCATTGACTAAGCTGAATGCTTCTCAAGAGTCTACAGATGAGATGCAGAGCATGCCGCAGCTTTCTCCCCAAGCATTGTATTTCACCAGTATCTGCAGCTTTTACATTAAAAGACATAGCTGCAGTGATGTCCTCTACTCTTTCTGATGCGTTAGCTAATTTGCCCATATCGCACGGCAAGCATTCAAGACAGGACAATTATGTAGTAAATTCAGCCTCTGATTCTATGATGTCGATTACGGACGTACCCTCCCGGGTTCTGAGTTGGAGAGTACTGCGGTACTTTCAGAAGGTGAACTGTCTGACTCAGGGAGTGCCTTACCTCTGACCGACTCTGACGTAGTTTCTTTCAGGTTTAAACTTGAGCACCTCCGTTTATTACTGAGGGAGGTGTTGGTTACTCTGGATGATTGTGACTCAATAGTGGTCCCTCCAGAGAAATTTAGTAAGTTGGACAGATATTTGAAAGTTCCATCTTATTCGGATGTCTTTCTAGTCCCGAAAAGGACTTCAGAGATCATTGCAAAAGAATGGGAGAGACCAGGTATTCCCTTCTCTCCTTCTCCAGTTTTTTAAAAAAAAAATATATCCTATAGCCGATGCTATTAGAGATTCTTGGCAGACGGTCCCTAAAGTTGAAGGTGCTGTGTCTACTATGGCCAAGCAGACTACTATTCCTATTGAGGATAGTTGTGTGTTTAAGGACCCTATGGATAAGAAATTGGAGGGTCTCCTTAAGAAACTCTACGTTCATCAGGGATTCCTATTACAACCTGCGGCTTGCATTGTCACAGTCACCACTGCGGCTGCTTATTGGTTTGATGCTCTGGAAGAGTCTCTTAAGACTGAGACTCCTTTGGAAGAGATACAGGATTGAATTAAAGCTCTTAAGTTAGCTAATTTGTTTATTACGGATGCTTCCCAGCAGATTACTAAATTGGCAGCTAAGAGTTCAGGTTTTGCCATCTTAGTACGCAGAGCTTTATGGTTAAAATCTTGGTCTGCGGATGTGTCATCCAAATCTAAGCTTTTGACTATTCCTTACAAGGGGAAAACCCTATTCGGGCCTGACTTGAAGGAGATAATTTCTGACATAACGGGAGGAAAGGGTCATCTCCTCCCTCGGGATAAAAAGTCCAAACAGAGAGGGCGACAGAGTAATTTTCGTGCATTTTCGAAATTTCAAGGGAGTTCCCTCTTCCGCTAAACAGGAAGGGAATTATTCACAAACCAAGTCCACTTGGAGACCCAACCAGTCCTGGAACAAGGGTAAACAATCCAAGAAACCTGCTGCTGCTACAAAGTCAGCATGAAGGGTCGGCCCCCGATCCGGGACCGGATCTGGTGGGGGGCAGACTCTCTCTCTTCATCCAGGCTTGGAAAAAAGATGTTCAGGATCCCTGGACACTGGACATTGTGTCTCAGCGATATCAGTTGAAGTTCAGAAACTCTTCCGCCAGGGGAAGGTTTCTTCTTTCAAGATTATCTGCAAACCAGATAAAAAGAGAGGCGTTCTTACATTGTGTAGGAGACCTTGCTTCCATGGGAGTAATACGTCCTGTTCCAATACTGGAACAGGGTCAGGGGTTTTATTCAAATCTTTTTGTAGTTCCCAGAAAAGAGGGAACGTTCCGACCTATTCTAGACCTCAAAAGTCTAAACAAGTTCCTCAGAGTTCCATCCTTCAAGATTAAACTATCCGTACCATTGTTCCATTGATCCAGGAGGGTCAATTTATGACTACCGTGGATCTGAAGGATGCATATCTACATGTTCCTATCCACAAAGATCATCACAAGTTCCTCCGTTTTGCCTTTCTGGACAAACATTTTCAGTTCGTTCCTTTCGGTCTGGCCACGGCGCCCAGAATCTTTACAAAGGCGGTTCTCAGGCCACGGGGCATAGCAGTGGCGCCTTATCTGGACGATATTCTGATCCAGGCGTCGTCTAATCAGCTAATGAAGTCTCATACCGACATTGTTCTGTCCTTTCTAAGGACTCACGGGTGGAAGGTGAATCTAGAAAAGAGCTCACTAGTTCCACGGACAAGGGTTCCTTTCTTGGGAACTCTAATCGACTCACTATCCATGAAGATCTTTTTGACACAAGTCAGAAAGTTAAAGATTCTGAATACATGCCGAACCCTTCAGTCCAATCCTCGGCCGTCAGTGGCTCAGTGCATGGACAAATGCAAGTGTGGTGTACCCAAACGTATCCCACACCCATAGGGGGCGCCTCCTGGTCACTATAAGACCCTAACACCAAAAATTATTATTCAATTATAGAATGGTTAAATCACCATAACACAGAAACAAAAACAGAAAAAAATAGTTATATATATATATATATATATATATATATATATATATATATATATATATATATATATATATATATATATATATATATATACATACACACAACAATAAAAAAAAAAAGAGAATGTCCATAGAGCCAAAAAACAAAAAGGATAATCCAAAATTGAAGTGGCTGCTCTCTGTCATAGGACTGTCATCCTGATGAATCGTAGTCTGCAAATAAAAAGAGGAACAGAGGTGCCAACATGGCCTAGTATTGCCAGAGCATGTAAAAAACAAGTGAAGAAAATGGAGTATACTCACAAGCAGGGCGCACCCATATGGTGCTATTGTAGCAGGCTGGAACTAAGCAGCCCTCATGTAAGAGGGCTGGGTCTCATCGGTGATCACGATCGCAAACATTTAGTTTAGAAACTAAGGGCCACATTGTGGATAACATGTTCTTTTCTTTTGGGCCTATCACAATGGGATTGAACATATATGGGCTTTGTCACCCTTTGTAGAGTTATGGGGTATTTTGTAGTTCTGGGCTTTTTCAATATCCCTCTGTCATTGGATCTAAGATACACACCTCATTCAGTAACACAGGAGGGCGGGGCCAAATGGCGATCAAGGTAACAAACATTTAGTTATTAGAATTTATGGGCCTCACTGAAAACAATGTATCCTTTTCAATGATTATAATAGGAATGAATATATATAAGCATAGGTCCCTCTCCCACTATGTTAAAGCTTAAATGCTAATATAAGACCGTCTTGATAAGAGTTATATCTTTAGGACTAAGCGACCATTATTATTACATTGCTATCTGCATCGAGTTTCAGCTATAGTGTGCTACTGCCTAAAAAGAGTGAATTAAGAAACTATTTTTAGTATATATAAGACCCTGCTAATATGTTTGTTTGTGGGTTTTTGGACGTACTATTTACCAAATGTGATCATTACTGAAATACTGATCATTTTAACTGTTTTATAGTATATTGTATATATTTTTGTTTGGGCTCTTAATATAGGATTTGATGTGCATTTTAGTTTATACATGTATTGTATTTTTAATATTTTATGTATTACATGTTAGGTTTGTATACTGAGGTTACCATATCAACTAACTACCAATTAACAAACACAGGTTTAGGTTTTTAATTGTATTAATTAGTTGACCTATCAGATCATTGTGCTTTTATCATTTCCTGTTATATAGCAAGTGTGTTGCAATGTTGTTTTATAGCCTGATGAAACAGTCCATAGGTGGCTGAGAAACGCGTCACTTTTTTAAAATAAAGTTTTTTAAATATACACTTGCTGTTGTATGGTTCTTGTCACCATACATTATTATCACTTTTTGCTAGCCATTCGGGCATTTTGCTTGGGATTGCTACTGTCCTGCTTCGTGGTGATACAGTCCACTGGGCGGCTGAGAGGTCCCAGTTTGCTGGTACTGCACCTGGAGGTGCTTTGTCTCCTGTAAGTGCAACTTATTAGTCACATACCTCTTTGGTTGTGATATACCTTTAAGGTATATCCCGCCTACCTTTCCTCCACCCTATATCAGGCACACCTGAACCATCATTCCTTGCCTGAAAATTGTTTTCTCTTTGGAGCTTATCTGATCGCATCCCTCATGTTGTGATTCTACTTTTGATATTTCCTAACTTGCTTCATTGTTACTTTCTCTCTGAACAGCAGTAGTAAGCGAGGATCTTTTGCTGTACACTTTACTTTCAAAAGTATTTCATTATTTCTCCAATTCTACCGGAATCCTATTATTTCATCAAACCGGATCAAGGAGCCACCGGATCTACTTGCAGCGTCCCGGAAGCCGCACTCACACCAACGCAGTATACCGGTCACAGAGGTAAAACCGTTCTCCTCAAACCTAAGGTAATATTTAATCCATTTACAAAGGATCTGTTCTTACCTTGTCACTCTCTGGAAAGCATCCGCATTACCATGCTAAATCTACCGGTTACTACCATAGTCTGACTGTGCTGTATATATTTTATGTATGAGTGTGTGAGTGCGTGAAGTCATTCCTGAGAATTTCTACAACAAGAATCAACTACTGATGTTTTACTAAGTGCATCAAAATACATAATTACTCTATCATATCTCTGAACTGTTTGCTTTATGTTCCTTACCTATATTGCAACAATTGTTTCTACTCAAATATTCCTTGCTTCTGCTTGGCATCTACGAAGTTTTCTTTCAGTAAAAGTCTCACCAGTGATTTAACAGGTAGTTCAAACCATACTGCCTGTTTTATTCATTAAAAGAGCAACAAACCCTTAGCTTAAAAACACTGCATAAGTTCCTGCATAAAACAGGACATCACATTGGTCCAAACGGTACTGGGCTATGTGTGTGTGTATTCTTTGTCCTTTCAGATACTAATCAACAGGCTCTCTCAAGGACACTTTGGATTTATGCTGGTGGAGATCAGTGAGCTGGACCACTGCTTAGTTCCAGCCTGCTACAATAACACCATATGGGTGCGCCCTGCTTGTGAGTATACTCCATTTTCTGCACTTGTTGTTTACATGCTCTGGCAATACTAGACCATGTTGGCACCTCTGTTCCTCTTTTTATTTGCAGGCTCAGTGCATGGAGGCAATTGGATTGATGGTAGGAGCAATGGACATCATTCCGTTTGCTCGTTTTCATCTCAGACCTCTGCAACTGAGCATGCTCAGGCAGTGGAATGGAGATTATACAAATTTGTCTCCTAACATAGAGCTAGATCAGGAGACAAGGGACTTCTTCTATGGTGGTTGTTGCTGGATCATCTGTCCCAGGGGACATACTTCCGTAGACCCTCGTGGGTGATAGTGACAACGGACGCCAGCCTGCTGGGGTGGGGAGCAGTCTGGAACTCCCTGAGGGCTCAGGGTGTGTGGACTCGATCGGAGTCTCTGCTTCCGATCAATATCCTAGAGTTGAGAGCAATTTTCAATGCGCTTCAGGCTTGGCCTCGGCCAAATTCATCAGATTCCAGTCAGACAACATTACGACTGTAGCTTACATCAATCATCAGGGAGGAACAAGGAGTTTCTTAGTGATGACAGAAGTAGCCAGGATAATTCAGTGGGCGGAGGCTCACTCTTGTTATCTTTCGACAATCCACATCCCAGGTGTGGAAAACTGGGTGGCGGATTTTCTGAGCAGAAAGACTTTTCATCTGGGGGAATGGGAACTCCATCCGTAGGAATTTGCCAACCTGATTCTCAGATGGGGCAGGCCGAAGTTGGATCTTATGGCATCTCGTCAGAATGCCAAGCTTCCGAGATACGGGTCCGGGTCCAGGTCCAGGGATCCTCAGGCCGAGCTGATAGATGCCTTGGCAGTGCCTTGGTCGTTCAACCTAGCTTATGTGTTCCCTCCATTTGCCCTCCTTCCCCGGGTAATTGCTCGAGTCAAACAGGAGAGGGCTTTGGTGATCCTCATCGCTCCTGCGTGGCCTCGCAGAACTTGGTATGCCGATCTGGTGGAAATGTTATCTCGGCCACCATGGAAGCTTCCGTTGAGAAAAGACCTTCTCATTCAGGGACCCTTCCATCATTCAAATCTAATTTCTCTGCAGCTAACTGCTTGGAGATTGAACGCTTGATCTTGTCTAAGCGAGGGTTCTCTGATTTGGTCATCGATACCTTGATTCAGGCATGTAAGCCTGTTACTAGAAAGATTTACCATAAGATATGGCGTAAATATCTTTATTGGGGCGAATCCAAGGGCTACTCATGGAGTAGGGTTAAGATTCCCAGGATTTTATCTTTTCTCCAAGAAGGTTTGGAGAAAGGGCTGTTGGCAAGTTCCTTAGGGACAGATTTCTGCTTTGTCTATTTTGCTACACAAACGTCTGGCTGATGTTCCAGATGTTAAATCTTTTTCTCAGGCTCTGACTAGAATCAGGCCTGTGTTTAGACCAATTGCTCCTCCTTGGAGTTTGAATTTAGTTCTTAATGTTCTTCAAGGGGTTCCGTTTGAACCTATGCATTCCATAGATATTAAGTTGTTATCTTGGAAAGTTTTATTTTTGGTTGCTATTGCTTCTGCTCACAGAGTTTCTGAGCTTTCAGCATTACAATGTGATTCTCCTTATCTTATTTTCCATTCTGATAAGGTGGTGTTACGTACCAAACCTGGTTTCCTTCCTAAGGTTGTTTCTAATAAGAATATTAATCAGGAAATTGTTGTTCCTTCCTTGTGTCCTAATCCTTCTTCTAAGAAGGAACGGCTGTTATATAATTTGGACGTGGTCCGTGCTTTAAAGTTTTACTTACAAGCGACTAAGAATTTTCGTCAATCTTCTTCCCTGTTTATTGTGTTTTCTGGGAAGCGTAGGGGTCAGAAAGCTACGGCTCCCTCTCTTTCATTTTGGCTGAAGAGTATCATTCGGTTTGCATATGAGACTGCTGGACAGCAGCCTCCTGCACAAATTACGGCTCACTCCACTAGAGCTGTGGCTTCCTCATGGGCATTCAAAAATGATGCTACTGTTGAACAGATTTGCAAAGCTGCAACTTGGTCGTCTCTTCACACTTTTTCCAAATTCGATACTTTTGCCTCGTCTGAGGCTGTGTTTGGGAGTGGGAAGCAGTGGTGCCTTCAGTTTAGGTTCCCTGTCTTGTTCCTCCTGTTTCATCCGTGTACTATAGCATTGGTATTGTATCCCACAAGTAAGGATGAAATCCGTGGACTCATCGTATCTTGTAAAAGAAAAGGAAATGTATTCTTACCTGATAAATTTGTTTCTTTTACGATATGATGAGTCCACGGCCCACCCTGTTTTTTATGAGACAGGTCTTTATTTTTGTTAAACTTCAGTCACCGCTACACCTTGGCTTTTCCTTTCTCTTCCTAACTTCGGTCGAATGACTGGAGTGGGAGGGAAGGGAGGAGCTATATATACAGCTATGCTGTGGTGCTCTTTGCCTCCTCCTGCTGACCAGGAGGCGATATCCCACAAGTAAGGATGAAATCCGTGGACTCATCGTATCGTAAAAGAAACAAATTTATCAGGTAAGAATAAATTTCCTTTTTTTCCCACTATCTGCAATGAGATTTTTTAATTGAAAAATTTTCTGCAGATCATTTTGAATTTTTAAATTAAGCAGTTACAGTAAAGCACCAGCTCAATTACAATGTGTTGAGTAACTGGAGAATAAAGCATTTTTTAAAGTTTTATAATATAGTACATTGCACATTAGCTGCAGAGAAAAAAAACGGTTGTTTTTATGTCTTTAGTCAGTCAATAATAATAAATGCACTGCTGCTTTGCAGCGATGCTCCATATTTGACTGTTCTCTTCAAACAGCACTTTGTTCTGGATGCACTTTGTTAAGGAAAACTTACACAGTGCAGCCAGAGCACAGTGCAGTTTGAAGACAACAGCCTGATGCAGAGCAGCGCTGCAAAGCAAAACAGCCAACAGTTCCTGCATGTGTCCCATTCTTCCTGCAGACATGCTGCATTTTCTGAAATGACATCTCAGATCACAGCATGTTCTGCCTTGGGGCAATATACTATCAACCCCTATGTACCTTTAACACAAACAGATCACTGAGGTTTCTGGTTAGTTAATGTAAATATTATCCCATTGTGATGTCAAAACCAGGTGACATACACATGTGGAGAGAGAGAGAGAGAGAGACAGAGAGAGAGACAGAGAGAGAGAGACAGAGAGAGAGAGAGACACAGAGAGAGAGAGACACAGAGAGAGAGACAGAGAGAGAGAGAGACAGAGAGAGAGAGACAGAGAGAGAGAGAGAGAGAGAGAGAGAAGTAGACCGTCCCTTTAACTTCTCTAACAATACATAGCTTTTTTTTTTTTACTATTTACAAACCTTTAACCCTTTGACAACCTTGTGCTGAAGCTGTTTCCAACCATTTACATTTATGGTTTTTGAATATCAATTCCATTGTGTTTATTTCTTCTGAGAGTTACCCACGCAAACTATATGCTGACATTTCAATAGACCTAGCACTTTTAGAAACCAACTTTAGTTTGCATTAATTAAATAATTAATGAAAATATAAGCCCAAATTGGTGATAATTCTCTGGAATTCCCTTGTGTACCCATGCATATTTTTATACTATACTGCATTTATTATTTTTCCACATCATCAAAATTGTTTAAAGGCGGGGGGCGGAGCTAGCCATCAAGGGAGCAAGACGTGTGCTTGAGAAGCTCCTGGCTTTATATATTATCTAAAGCTATTAATCTTACAAATTTTAAGCCAAACACTTCTGGATTTGGGCTCTGGAGAGGACAACGGTAACCAAGGAGCTAATAGACGGACGGAGACACATAAATATTGTGAAGGTTTTACTCCTCTGGTGGAAGACAACCACGAGGCCTTATATATTACTGCAAGGAACGTCAAACGATACCTTAGTTCTTGGGTAGAAGCTGCCTGATAGCTATGCACTTTTGCAACTTGACGCAGTAACAAAAAGTTGGATAGCGAACTTCTTGGGGTAGTGCTCAGGGGATTCTTTGATTCTAAGACGACTCAACCACTACCCAAAATGGTGACGATCCTACAACTCCTGCAACAACTAGAGGCTAAAATGGACTACCACTTCCTTCTATTACATGAAGAACTTAACACTAAACAGCGCCTTACAGAAGAGGAACTGGGACGTGACTCCTGGGGTTCACAGTGTCTGGAGCATGCGGCAGCCGTTTCATCCTCCGCCCCGCTGCGGGGCCCTGGAGCTGAACATGACGCTGTCTATTCGTCAGGGGAAGATCACCAACCTACCCTAGCAGGAGACATACAGTTCCTTCAGCGCTCTGACACGATGAGGAGACCGGACCCCTTCTACAGTATAACGGGGCGTTCTGTGGTATCGGAGGAAGCAGCTGACCTAGCAGATCCCATTACCTCCGGAGATGTCTTTGAGCCCTTCCCAACTGCTGGATCTACGACCTCAGAGAGGGGTCCTCAGCAATCAGTGGTTTATCCGCTTCCAAAGAGGTGTCATGGGAATCGCTGCAACATAAGAAGCTGGACGCTTACTTGTTGGGACATTCTTCAAGCAGACAACCTCAGCGACCCGTTTATATCTGTGCAAAGCAGGCCCTACTGCCTATTGATGCCGACACTACATCTGCTGTACTTTCTGCAGGATAGACCCCGGTTTGATGTTACCGGTGTTGGCTAAGTTGAACTCCTTCCCAGGCTTCCGTTTGCCTGACAAGTCTGTGTCCAGTACAATTAGTATAGCTAAATCTTATATAATGTTTTATTTACTACTTTTTCTCTGTGCTGGCACGACTTTGAACTCTGATTGCCTTGGATTTATGCCTATGCCATGTTAGGGAATTACTAGTATCCTGTATGAAGGCTGGTAGCCTGAAGAACTGGGACATAATAACTTATTCTGTAATTTGGGGTTGTCTAGCCTTAGATTAGTTTTTCACCTTAAAACTATGTTAACCACACTACACCTTCACTGCCTGGCTGCATTGGCTGTTTTAGTTAGATTTTGTCTTATATTTATCCACACAATTTAGCAATAGGCTGAAACTTTTCGACTATAATCCAGCTTAAGTCTTTGTACTAGACTGATAGAAATGTAACCAGGCACTAATTATTACTATTAGGTAAGAATCATCTCTCCAGTGATGACACTGCATGAGTCCCCACATGGAGGTGTCTTATATGTCAATTTTACTGACTCCAATTTCTGCCTATAAATAAGTAATTTTGTAATGTTACTGGAGTTTACTGCAATTTATAATGACTCATTTAGTATAAGACTTGAATCAGTTTAAAAGTTATTTTCTAGCTTACTACTGGATCCAACTTAATGTCTTGATTGCTAGCAGCCTTACCAGTGTTAATGACTACTTAACTTGCTTAACTGCTCTTATGCATATATGGGTACATATAGCTTAATGTTTCTTCTTTAGCCTTGCATCATTCATAATGTCTGTCATTGTATTTTATCCTTCACAAGCTTTTGAAATACTAGCTTACTCCACTTCAGTTATTTTTGCTCATATAATACTGCAATTACTTTTATCACTGTTTATGCTAGCACGCAGTACAGTATATCCCTTACTAGGTTATATATGTACTTCTAGAAAAAGTGCTGTTTAATGCCTAATGTCTGTTGAACTCCTTATTTATGGTATGATTATATATATAGTAACTTTGAAATGACAGGAGATAATGGTTATAACCGCTTTAGAAGGTTTAATAGTACATAGTACAATAGTACAGTATACATATTCTATTCAGCTCCCTAGTATATAGCTGACAGGCGAGCAAGATAGAATACAAAGGAGTCCCTCAGAAGTAACTGAAGTCACGTCGTTATGTGAGTATTCATAGGATTACTCTAGGAGATATAACAGCCAGCTTAGTACCCTTAGTAGTAAGCTTTACAGCAGATTATAGCACATGCAAGTGGTAACCCTTTAATTAAGCTAGCCTACTTATTTTAGTCTTTTCCCCACCCAGCTTCACTAAGATTTCTCCTCTCATCCCAGGCAAACTTTATTACTTTAGTAGATGACCTCCCCATCCCACACTCCATCTAAGAATATATAACCTCACCTTTGATTATTGCAGACGCTGCTGGGCCGTGTTAGCTGGGAAGGCACGGCTCAGCATAATAGTTGATTTAATGAGCTTGGTCTGAGACATGTATATAGTACCTAACAGCATACATGGTGATAGAGATATCTATCTGTGTGGGTGCCCTGTTTATATATTTATCTATGTTTTTCACATATTTAGTAACTTCCCCGTTTATACCCGTCTTAGGAAGCTACTCTTATTCTTGCACCTATCCTAGTTTAGATTTATTCATGGTGTAAGTAGAAGACAATTTTATTTCGTAGCATATTTTAAAGCCCCGAGTCCTCAGTATATTTACATATTCGATATACTAACTGGCTCCGCCCTCCCACCCCTTCTACTCTCTTTTGAGCGGCTCTCGCCCGCTGCATCCCCCTCTCCCATAAAATCATAGAGCTACCTCCTCCCTTGCCCAAACCTTTCCTGAATAGTTATCTGAATCTTTTTCTTATATAGCGGAGGGAGGACCTTTCTAGTCTATTCTACATTTATGATACTCTATGACAAAACTGAAGTCTTTATATGAGACAGCCCACATTTCATATTTACGCTTGAGATATTTGAATGCATTACACTGCTAATTATTTTATGTCTACATTGTTCTGTATATGTTTTGGGGCATACCCTATATCTTGTATTTATTTATGACTTCAATAAAAATTATTTAAAAAAAAAATTGTTTAAAGGCACCTGGAGTTTGATTTTGCTGCTTAAAGGGACATGAAACCTAAAAAATGTATTTCATGATTCAGATAGAGAATACAATTTTAAACAACTTTCCAATTAACTTCTATTATTTAATTTGCTTCATTCTCTTGTTATCCTTTGCTGAAATGTTTATCTAGGTAAGCTCAGGAGCAGCACAGAACCTAGGTTCTAGCTGTTGATTGGTGGCTGCATATATATATGTCGATTGTGATTGGCTCACACATGTATTCAGTTAGAAACCATTAGTGTATTGCTGCTCCTTCAACAAATTATACCAAGAGAATGAAACAAATTAGATAATAGAAGTAAATTAGAAAGTTGTTTAAAATTATATTCTCTTTCTAAACCATGAAAGAAAGAAAAATGTGGGTTTCATGTCCCTTTAAGATCCTAAAATGATGTTAAAGTTTGAAGTCCTCTGACTTAATGAGAATACGTTCGTAATACCCAGTAGCTACAGAACAAGGCTTTTTTCCACACTCCCTAAATAGTGTTTGCTGGAGCGGTCTGTGTAATGTGCTTTGTGCAGTACTATGTTCAAAGGCAGAAACGATGCAGATAAACACAGAAGCTGCAGAATTCCACTTCCCTTTCCCCCTCCCAGTTACCACAGATCTCCTCCAGTCTCTGCACAACCTAATTAAATGCTGTGGTAACCCGGGAGGAGGGAGGGAAGTGAAATTCCTGCAGTGTTAGAAAAGATTGTGTGAAATCAGCAGACGCAGATAAACACAGAAGCTGCTAAACTCAGCAGCATATTTTCCCTTCTGTCCGTTCTAACACTGCAGGAATTCCACTTCCCTTCCCCCTCCCGGTTATCATAGCATTTAATTAGGTTGTGCAGAGACTGGAGGAGATCTGTGGTAATCGGAGGGGGAAAGGGAAGTGGAATTCTGCAGCTTCTGTGTATATCTGCATTGTTTCTGCCTTTGAACATAGTACTGCACAAAGCACATTACACAGACCGCTCCAGCAGGAGGGCTGTCTGTAAACACTATTTAGGGAGTGTGGTAAAAAGCCTTGTTCTGTAGCTACTGGGTATTACGAACGTATTCTCTCATGAAGTCAGAGGACTTTAACATCATTTTAAGGACCTTAAAGTGAAGGTCAATTTCCATGTGAAAGTGCCTGTTTTTTAAAAAAAACTATTAAAAGCAAGGGCACTTTCATTCCTGAAAATTGACATTTCAGCCGTTTTTTTTTATACAATATACTTACCTTTTCTTCTTGAAGCCGCTCCAGTGCTTCACCAGCCCGTCGCAAGCCTCTTCATATGTCTGCAATGACGATTCCGACATCCTCCAATCACGGCCTTCCCCCCGGGATAATCATTGCATGAGGAAATGCCGTGATTGGAGGAAGCCAGTTTCGTCATTGCTGGGTAAGTAAACCAGGAAGAAGCAGGCGGGGCATCGTTTCAGAAGGCCGATCCGGCGTTTCAGAAGAACAAGGTAAGAATTTTTAAAATACGGTGCTATGTCAATTTTCATGAATGAAAGTCCCTGTTTTTAATAGTTTTTTTTAAAACCGGGCACTTTCACATGAAAAGTGACCTTCACTTTAAGCAGCAAAATAGATAACACATGTTAATTAAAAACTTTTATTTTCTTTTAATGCTTTATTTAATTAGCCCATATGTTTGAGTGTATAATGTCCCTTTAAAGGGACAGTAAACACCTTGTAATTCCTGTTGTGTTGCTATAGAATAACATATCAGCCAAGTCTAACATTAACATCCTTTTTTTACAACAGTTATTTTTCAATAGCCAAACTCCACCCACCATTTTCTTTATTTAGAGACAACAAGGCTAGCTACATTCATAATGTTAGTATAAAGTGCAGTTGTTATATGATAATGCCACTTAGAGACATGTATGTAGCTGAGTTAGCCTTGAGAAGTCAGCAGGGTGCATCTAAGTTCATAGAATTAGAAATTGCTTAATTTTCTGAACCAGACGACAAAAAAGGTCAAAATAAAGAATGAAAATATATTGCAAAGTTATTTCATTACATAAAACTAAACATTTTAAATAAAATAAACTTGATGAGCTTACGGTATATATATATATATATATATATATATATATATATATATATATATATATATATATATATATATATATATATATATATATTAGGGCTGCACGATTAATCGCATATGCAATTTAAAAAAGTGATTAATCGCTGCGATTTTAAACCTGCAAGGAGTTGCGCTTTTTTCCTACATAAAAAATTCCTTTAGAAGTGGCTGTAATGCATTCATTTCTTTGTGATTTCTTGCAAACCAGCTCCATCTAGTGGTTGCTTTTAGCACACATTTGTAAAATGGCTCTTTTACTTTCACTTTCTGTTCTGAGAAGCAGCCGATCAATCTAGAAATCTAAAAGGAGCCCATGCAGGAATGAGGAGCAGAGAAAGCCACTTACTTATATTTCCTCCTAGGGACGTCTGCAGTCTGAAACTTAAGGTATGTAAACATTATGGAACCTCCCACACAATATCCTGCTCTCTGAGAAACGGCTTAAATACATAGCAGATGCAGTTAACCCCATGGCTCCCAAAAAGGCTAAAACTGCAGTCCCCTCTGCTATTAGCTGCTGGGTTAACTTTTTTTTTTTTTTTTAAACATCATTTTTATTATTTTTTCAGAAAGATAAAAAAAAATAGTTACAATCACAGGAAATACCACACAGGGTATACAACAACAACAAAAAATAAGAAAAGAGTATGCAAAAAGAAACTTGCAACCACCGCTCCTACAGCTGTGGTTGTAAACACAAAATACAGTATCTTTGGCATATTGCATAAAGAAGAAAACAAGAGTCCCTGTGGTTTAAAAAATTTGGTTTCAACTAAAGTAAACTAAAGTACAATAGTAACAGAACCTCTGTTTTCCAATTTCTTAAGTTTTTTATTTCTTTGAAAATCTGATCTGATTTGAAAAGGACTATTGTATTGTGTTGCATAACCAGACTCATGGTTGGATACTAAGGCCCTAATCCGCCAGGGCAGAGCCATAGCTACTTCGACAAAGACAGAAACAAAAACCGAAAACAAAAACAGGAAAAAGAAAAAGAAAAAAAAAAAAAAAAAGGGGGGAGAAAAACTTCCTCCTCCCGGGCCTTCCTCACAAGTTTAATACGGTACATATCCTCAAATAGAAAGTTCGCCTCTAAGGCAAGCTTCTAGAACAGGAACTGAGTTACGGAACGGAAAAATGTATTGTTTTTGTATGTCCGTAGGTAGACTTTGTAGGAAATTAATCCATTTATTAAGAAATTTTTTAATCTCCTGTTCTGAGTCGATCGAAGTATCGTATTGTTCAATGGTTAATTTCAGGTGCATATTATTTAAAAATTGCACAAAGCTGGGAGAGCTCTTTGATTTCCAGGAAGCAAAAATAGTATTCCTAGCACATAAAATTGTGAAATTTACGAACGTTATGTTCAAATTGAGTGTTGGAAGTGACTTTTCATATAACAAAATAATATCATCTACTTTGAGGTGGATCTGGTACCTAAGAATTTTTGAGAGCCAAAATGAAATTTTAGCCCAAAAGGATGCAACCTTTGGGCAACTCCAAATACAATGGATCAAATTGGCCATTGGGAAATTACATCTCCAGCAGGCATAACATTGATTTTTATTCCAAAGATTTAATGCATGGGGCGTTACATATGTGCGATTAATCAATTTTAATTGTGCCTCTCTCCAAGCTAGTAACGGAGTAGCCTGCCAGGCCCTCAAAAAACTTTTACTAATTGCTTCAGTGTCAATCCCTGGCATGTCAATTGACCACCTTTGTACCAGGCCAGTAAGATGCTTCTCTCCTTCTTTCTGCAATAACAATTTATACCAGTAGGAGATGGAGTGCACACCAGCACGGAAGAGGGCGATCCCTGTATGCAAGCCTTCCCAGCCTGTATTATCAAAACTAGTTTTCTTAGTGTTCAAAAAGTGTCTGACTTGTAGGTATCCAAAAAAATCTTTATTATCAATTTGGAATTTAGTTTTGATGTTTTCAAATGAAAAAAGGTTTCCAAACTCCCGGTTGATACATTGATCAAAGTAAATCAGACCCTTAACCTGCCAATTTTTAAAGATCTTGTTGTTTATACCTTCTGTGAATTCAGGATTACCTGTGATGGGTAGATATTTAGAATAGCTATGATCGGCTTTTAAAGATTTACATACCTTATGCCATGCGATAATAGGATTTTTAAAAGTGCACATTTTTTTCATCATAATAGGTAGTTTAGATATGTTTAAATGGATGAGCGCTTTAAGAGAAAAGGGCAAGAAAAAGTCCTGTTCTAACTCCTTTATTTGAAAGTGTCCCACGTTCATTAGCCAGTCTGGAATAATTTTAACCAGACAGGCCCAATTGTATTTTTGAAGACAGGGAAAACCAAATCCCGCCGAGTCTCTCTCAAGGATAAGTTTATTTAAGGATAATTTAACTTTTTCTTTCCCCCACAAAAAGATCTTAAAGGCTTTATTCATTCTTTTCAGATCACAAGATTTTATAAACAGAGGCATATTCTGCATTATATATAGAAATTTAGGGAGAATAGTCATTTTAATCAAGTTTATTTTTCCTGCTAATGTAAGCGGGAAGTTTAACCATCTTGATAGGTCATTTTCCACTTTGTTAATAAGCCCTACAAAGTTTTCCTCATACCATTTTTCTGGCGAAATATTAACATTAATCCCTAAATACCTCAAACTCTCGACTTCCTTAAATAGACATTGACTTTTACAGTTACCTGACTTTTGAACCCATAGTATTTCCGATTTTTGTGACTTTACCTTGTACCCA
This sequence comes from Bombina bombina, assembly GCF_027579735.1. NCBI lineage: Eukaryota > Metazoa > Chordata > Amphibia > Anura > Bombinatoridae > Bombina > Bombina bombina. The sequence continues at coordinate 29,111 of NW_026512098.1, forward strand.
GAAAACGTACTAAAACTGTCAAGAATTTTCATGAGTTTTGGAATGTTTTCCTCTGCTTTACTGATGAACACCAATAAGTCGTCCGCATAGAGGGATATTCTGAACTCTTTAGAGCCCACTCTAATACCTTGCAAGTTATTCCTGCCCTTCATAAATCCAGTTTGGTCACTATGTATTAACCTTGGTAGTGACTTCTGGAGTCTTGCTGCTATTATAGCTGTTAATATTTTGTAATCGGAATTGAGCAATGAAATTGGGCGGTAGGCATCCAGAGATTCGGGATCTTTACCTTTTTTGGGAATTAAAACAATTGTTGACCTAGTGAATTCTTTAGATGGAGTTGCACCTTTAATATAAAAGTAATTAAATAGGTCAACCAAATATTCTACAATGTTATTTTGTAAAATGTTATAATATTCGTTTGGGAGCGCATCCGGCCCTGCAGCTTTATTCCAGGCTAAATTATTGATTGTTTTCTCAACTTCCTCTTGCGAAATTGGACTATTTAATTCTGTTAACTCTTCTTTCCCGAGGTTTGGTAGATTACATGCTTCCCAGAACTTTGTCTTATTATCCTCATTACTTACGGAGGATGAAAAAATTTGCTTATAATATTTTAAAAATTCCGCGCTGATATCATTAAGTTGGGTTAGTCTTTTCTTATCACTTTTTATGGCCAAGATAGATCTTGAACCCTTAGCTGCTTTAACCAAGTTGGAAAGGCATTTGCCCATTTTCCCCCCATGTCTATAATATTTAGCATTTGTTTTTACAACTTCTAAGGCTGCATTCTGATGTAAGAAAATTTCCCTTTCCCTCTTTGCTTGCTGGTATGCACTCCATCCTCCACTTGACAGATCCCTTAAGTAGGCATTGTATGCATTAACTAATTGATTGGCAAGTTGTGTGTTGCGCTCACTATTCTTTTTTTTAATATGGCACAGGTATGCCTTTATTTCTCCCCGCAACACCGCTTTAGAGGCTTGCCATACAATTTCAGGGTTTTGAACTTTTGGTTAATGTAAATATATTCTTTCCATTTTTCATTTAGCCAAATTTTAAATTTAGAGTTATTAGTGAGATATTTTGGAAAGCTAAACGAAAGATAAGATCTTTTTATCAGGTCAGTTTGCAATTGTATTGTAACAGGGGCGTGATCTGACAAAATAATTGCAGAAATTTCTGTCCTTGGTATCCTGCCTGCTAATTTTTTATCTATTAAAAAATAATCAATACGTGAGAAAGTTTTGTGTGTTTTAGATTCACAAGTATATTCTTTTACATCGGGATTTTGCAATCTCCAGATGTCCACCAAGTTCAATGTTTTTTTGAATTTTTTTAAAATCTTTGTCTCGGCCTTATAGCTTTTATTTTTACTGTTGTTTTTTTTTTTTGAGTCATGCTATCCATTCTATGTGAGCGATCCAGGGGATATTGTGTAATTAGATTTAAATCACCTGCTATAATCAGACCTTCATCTAAGTAATTTGTTAGTCTCCTTGTTAAGTTCTTCCAGAATTCTTTATCACTGGTGTTTGGAGCATAGATACTACATAACGTATATTTATGATTGGCTATAACTACCTGTACTATAATCAGTCTACCTTCTTCGTCAATAAATTTATGTGTTATTTTGTAGTCTAAATTTTTATGGAACAATATTGCTACTCCCCTCTTTCTTTTGATACCCGAGGTCGCCACTACTTCACCGACCCAGCCTGACTTAAGTTTAAGAGCTTCATTAGCTACCACATATGTTTCTTGTAAAAAAGCAATTTGCGCCCTGCACCCCTTTAAGTGTTTCAAAATGGCTTTTCGCTTAATAGGTGTTGTTATTCCGCGAACGTTCCATGAAACCAGATTAATCACTGTCTCACTCATATTTTATTGATGGACCACACACAACAAGTTGAACAGCGGCTTTTCGAAAAAAGTGTGAGGAAGGCCAGGGAGAGGAGGAAAAGGGGAGGAGAAAAAAAAAGAGAAAAAGGAAAAATGGAAAAGGGGGATGAACCCTCTTTTGGAATAAAAAAAAACTTTTTTGAGACCCTTTCATTATGACTTTTCGATGTTGCCATTACTTACATCAAAGGATTTATCTACGAACAACTATATTTAATTCCTATTCGATTATCTCTAGTTGTTCCTAAATATTATCCAGAAAGGAATTAGCTTCCGATTTGTTAGACAAAACGTGCCATTCTCCAGACTTCAGCACTTTGATCTTAGCTGGATATAAAAGAAAAGCATTGAAACCTTTTTCTATAAGTTTAGAACAAAACGGAGCCATTTCCTTTCTGCGATTAGAGGTCTCAGTAGAATAATCTTGAAAAAGAAAGATTTTTTTGTCATTTACAAGAACTGTGGCTTTCTTTTTCCTATAATAACTCATAATGGCAACTTTATCTTGAAAATGCGAAAATTTCACAATTATGGGTCTATTTAGTACGGTACCGTCTGGTCTTTTTTTTTCGGGACCTATTCTATGAATTCTTTCAATCAATATTTTAGTTCGGCTAGTAGGCATCTCTAATAGATTTGGTAGTCTTTCATCCATAAAATTATTAAGGTCAGCAAATTCTTGGGTTTCAGGAACACCTTCTATTCTTAGATTATTGCGTCTGGAACGATCTTCTAGATCGTCCAGTCTATCCTGTAATTTTTTGATTGTGTAATCATAATGCTTAGAGTCTTGCTCTCGTGAGTTCAATCTATCTTCAATTTCGGAGATTCTAGCCTCTGCTTCATCTAACCTGTTGTTGAACTGCCTTACTTCCATTGATAGTGCTGCTACATCCTGTCTGGTCAACTCTAGGTGGGGTAACATTGATAGTGAAAACTGTTCTACCAATTGTTGAACATCTAGATTTGTCTGGAAAGTAGCAGGTTCCTCTGTTATACTATCTTGGGATAACGAGGTCTGAGGTTTAGCTTTGTGTTTGTCTTTTCTTGGTGGCATCGTGGGTGATTTATTTTTAGCTATATGTACGAATTTCTCCATATAAAATGCAGAAAAAGTGCTAAAAAAGTGAAGGATGTGGTGAGGTGAAAAAGAGAGAGAGAAGAGAAAAAAAAATGGTATGTGAAGTGAAGTATAAGCTGTGTCTTACTTAAGAGTGAGAGAAAAGAAAAAAAGGGTGAAAATAAGAAGTGTGAGTGTGAAGTGCAAAAAAAAAAAAAGGACGATCCTCAAGTGGGAATTAGTGCATTTATAAGAATGTGTATAAAATGTGAGAAAAAAAGTCTGTAGACTAAACTGGACAGAAAAAAAATTCTACTTTTAATTAATTTTCTTGCTCCCTTATTATTTCCTTCTTCCTCCCTCGCCTCAGTATTCTATAGTTTAAACCAGAGTGTTTATGTAGAAGATTAGCAATTCATTTTAGATGTCAGCCAAAGAAAAAAAAAAAAAAAAAAAAAAAAAGGTAGTCTCTTTAACTCAGGGGATTCTTAGTTATTACAATCACCCGACTAAAGAACTAGTAGACAGAGGGACACAATTTTAGTAACTCCTCAGCATCAAAAAAAATTAGCTCTGGGTATGCCCACCAGAGTGAGTGACATAAATCTGTCTTTATCTAACCAGTAGCAGTATTCTCTGAATAACTGTCGACCCTTAGTTCACACAAATTGCTTTACAATTAATTGGGCAGATATAATATAGAACATCATAACTTTAAAAATCATTCAATTCCAACTAGCAGATATTACATTTTGGTCATTGCTGCAAAAACAAAACAAACAAACAAAAAAAAAAAAAAAAGAAATTAGATACATTAGCTAGTACATTGCTCTACGCAACCATTTGTCCAATACAAAATCCTTCCTTCTCCCTTTCTTCTTTTATCCAAAAGCACTCCTGCAGGATTAAGGCTAGCTTCACTGGGATGCCATTTACCCTGAGGGGGGACTTAAGTCCATAAGTTCATGCCGCTTCCTGACTTCCTGAACCAGGTCAGGGGCCTTTGATACGCGGATGATTTATATATATATATATATATATATATATATATATATATATATATATATATATATATATATATATATATACAGAAATGTTCATTTACCTTCACCCGCCTTCTCTAGGGCCCAGACTAGATTAGCCTCTTATATCATGTGGGGGGGGGGGAGACATAAATACCCACTTCTACTACTGCGAAATGCCAGGTGTGAGAAGGAATGTGAGCTTTATTGGGTTGCTATTAAAGCACAGTCCAGCAAAATCCTGAATATCCTGACTGACTTCACTGGGATGTGTAGATTTGGGGGGTAGGGCTTAGTAATAACACAGTTAATCTATTCCCAGATTGTAAAAGTTGTTATATTGCAAATTTTTATCCTTCCCTTATTTCCTCTCTCCTTTTTCTTTTCCTTGTTCTTGCCAGCTCTTTTAAGGGAATGCACACAGACTTCACCTACCCTCTTACACACCCAGACTTACACTCCAGGGGGACATAGATTATTGGATGTTAAATCTGATAAGGAAAAAAGTACTCCCCAAATTACACTTTTACTGGTATGGGAAAGTCCTCCAAAATGCTGTATAACTTTCTTGACCCAAATTCTGTGCTACAACACACTGACAGGCACTAATTAGAGGAGGGCCAATACTATGTTTAAGAAACAGGGATCCTGTTTAGCAGTCAGCAACAAACTGTCCTTGGCCAGGGGACTTATTCAGGGCCAATTTAGAGTTACCGGATCAAGCACACGGCAGCGTGCTTTGAACGACTACCTCGCCGCTTCTCCACTCCTTACTCCCGCGGCCTCACTCAGGCGGGACCAGGCCGCCACGAGCTGTGTCGCCCTCGCAGAACTGAAGTGCAGGGGTGAGCCGGCCAGAGATGCTTGGATCGTGCCAGCGCTGTGAACTTCCGCCCGACTGGGTACTCCTCCTGCCGTATAGAAGCTGACCCGGCGGGCTGCTGGCACTAGCAAGCTACGCTGCGATGAACTCCTGGAGGCTCGTGGGCCTACACACCACACTCACTGCTCACGCACGTCAGGCGCGCACGTCAGGGCTGCTGACGTCAGATCCGGAACTCAGAAGCTGAGATTGTTCAGCCTCCTGCTGGGTTAACTTAACTGCATCTACAATGTATTTTATATCAGCAAGGCACAGCATTTCTGAAAGGAGCAGCCCCCACCCCTACTGCTATATGCCTGTAATGGATTCCTGGACAGGAGCAGGGCTCATTTTCAGTCAAATTAAAATGTTTAAAAAAGAAGAAAACAAATATTATATATATATATATATATATATATAGCAAAACAGGAAACAGCACTCTCTGGACTTAAGTAAAAAACAAGTAGTTTATTCAGTAACGTTTCGGGGAATGCTCCCCTTCATCAGACCAACAACATACAAGTGAGACAAACATTTAAGCATACACAAACCCCTCCCCCTAGTGCAAAAAACCGCCAAAAATGGTTGCCATAGCAACCAAGCAACCAGTTCAAAGTAAATACATTTACCAATGCAACAATGACATCAAAGAAACCAGATCATTATGGTTAATTAGCATCAGGTCAATTAGCAAATCAACACATCATCCTACCACATAATACACCTGCTGTATATTAGTACTTCTAATACCCCAGTGGCAGTGTGTCCTTTTAAAGAGACATATCACAATATTATTAGCTAAGTACAGGAACACAAGAATGTGTAGAAAAAAGGGGTTGAAAAAACGTTTAGTTAAACCTCGGCACCTCAACATATTGAAATGCAATTCACGTAATGCACTTATAGTAAATGCCTAACTCATAATACCCGTACTACATAGTCAAGGGTCATGTGTACCATAAATGCTATAGAAGCAAATAGCAGCAAACTCGTTATACAGATACCTCAAACGATGTGTCCGTATTACATGCACAAAGTGTAGCACGACCTATGTAATCACCCTGTTCAGCATCAGACCAACCTCGCGCTGAATCTAGCACAGCTACTAGCGGAACAACAAGGGATATGCGCATGCGTGGAAACCCGGCACAGTCCAGCCCCCAATGCTCCAGCTAGGTACCCAATAGGATAGAAAGGACAAGCCCCCACACCGGACAAACAGAGTTAATAAAATGGCATGGTAAGAGGGCCCCAAGGTATTACTAAGGGAAGGAAGGGTCCGGGTCATGAACGTAATAAATGCAGCAGGATATGCAGTAGAAGATAGTACAACACCCCTAATACCCAGATATCAGGAGTCACCCACTTAGGTCTAGTAACCCAGCTAGTTCAGTCTGACATACACGATGAGAAGGGTATATGCGTCTGTCATTTCTAACCTGTCAGCACCGGTCTTGCGGTCAAGACACCTATTGTCCGTGCATAGGCAATTTTACAGGGTCACAAAAAGGATGTCTATAAGTGTGCGCATGCGTGTAAGCCATGCCCAGTCAATTATTACTGTGTAAGGCAAGGTCCCTGATTTGCTAATTGACCTGATGCTAATTAACCATAATGATCTGGTTTCTTTGATGTCATTGTTGCATTGGTAAATGTATTTACTTTGAACTGGTTGCTTGGTTGCTATGGCAACCATTTTTGGCGGTTTTTTGCACTAGGGGGAGGGGTTTGTGTATGCTTAAATGTTTGTCTCACTTGTATGTTGTTGGTCTGATGAAGGGGAGCATTCCCCGAAACGTTACTGAATAAACTACTTGTTTTTTACTTAAGTCCAGAGAGTGCTGTTTCCTGTTTTGCTACATTTCAACTACTCTAGCACCCTGGCCCTTGGAGAACTGTTTGTGAGAGTGCAACTGACTCTTTTTGCTTATATATATATATATATATATATATATATATATATATATATATGTGTGTGTGTGTATGTGGCTTACACTGCTTCATTTGTTAATCATACCACTGTCCACAGTTAGAATGACTGTCCAAGAAAACATGACAATGTTGTATGTCATAAGACCTAATAACTGGCTAGTGGCTACTATTTAATCACATCACAGGCAGCAAATTTTATTTGAACTATTTTGTGGTTTGTATTTTTATGCTCCAAGAGTGTATTGGGCATTGAGAAACATGTACATTAAGATTCTGTAGTGTTAAATAAACTTTATAATGCAAAATTAAGGTGTTATAGTCATTTATAAGAAAATTGCGATGAAATCGCAATTGCGTTTAAAAAAAAAAAAATGCAATTGTGTTTTGCCCATATCGCCCAACCCTATATATATATATATATATATATATATATATATATATATATATACACACACACACATGTGAAGTTCCCTTTACCTAACATATACACAGACCCCTCACTGTATCTTCTATACAGATATATATTATAGAGATGTTCCCTCTACCTCTCACACATACAGACCCTTCCCAGTACCTTATAGATATACAGTACATGTTATCACAGACAGGTTCCCTCTCACTCAAACAGAGCCAACTTCTACAAAACCTTAGTAGAGACGTTCCACCTATGTGTGGGGGTGAAATAGCATTAGAGTCACTATGTAATTTTACATCATAATAGCCCTTTGACTATGCATCACAAACAGCTCTCCATGTGCCTTATATACAGACATATACTATAGAGAGGTTCCCTCTGCACAAGTGAACACAAACCCCCTTCCCAGTACTTAACATACAGATATAATATTCCCTCTGTCTAATATGTACTGCACTTCTCCGCAATCTAATATAAAGAACAAAATACATAGTTTATAGAGCTTATATGGAGCTACATATCATGTAGAACAGTAGAATTGTGCTGCTCCTCCCGCAATTAGCTACACATTTATCACACACACACAGTATAAACACAGTTACACACACTAATACTGTTATACACAATCAATATTGCACACGTAAGACACCCATCAGTCTATATCTGATTTACTGACTTGGTTATTAGGCAGCTGAGAGTCAGCACATCCCAGGAAACAAACAGGGGAACGTTCTATAAATCCCAGGATACAATTGCCAGTGTTCGTACCATCGTGATCTTCAGCAGGAAACCGCGAAACTACTCCCAGCATGCAGTGCAGCGGAAGCTGTATGCATAGCGTCACGTCGGGTAGAAGAGGAGGGGGGCCCAAGATTGATACTTTTGTTCAATAATCCTAGTACCTTATCTACAGGTATAGAATATTATATAGATATACCAATTGCCTCATATACAAATACCTCACCAGTGCATTATTTACATATAAATATTATAAATAGGATACCTCTGCCTCACACACACAGCCTCCTTCCAGAAGTTCCAGTACTTTATCCTCGAGTAGCAGCTAGATCCCTTGCAGCAAAAGGACCCGTGAACTCACAGAAGCCACGTGACTGCAGTGACCTCACCTCTTCTGTCCTTTAACCGGACTGGATCTAGCTACTACCAGGTAATATATGTGATTTAAGGAAGCGTGACAACTAACATTAACCGCCTATAGGTGGGGGACTGTGGGTGCAGAGAGTGGGGTTAAGAGGGTGAGCTGTGGATGCGGAGAGAGAGGGGTTAAGTGGAGGAGGAGGGGTTTATGTGCGAGACAGAGGGCAGCTGAGTGAGTATCTGTACAGGCTGAGGCTGGGATGTGAGACAGCGGTGCTGTGGGTCTGTACAGGGGCTGGGGTGTAAGACAGAGAGGGGTTGATGTTTGACCCAGAGGGGACTAATATTCTGTACAGGGGCTTAGGTGTGGGGCAGAGGAGAACTGTGAACCAGTATATAATTGGGGGGATGTGAGAGAGAGGGGGGCTGATAGGGGATGGGTGTGTGAGACAGAGGGGGCTGAGAGTCTATACAGGGGCTGGGATGTGAGGAGGGCTGAGCATGGGCTGGCATGTGATACAGAGGGGAGGGCTGAAAGTCTGTATAGGGGCTGGGGGGTGAGACAGGAGTGTGTGTGTGAGACTGGGGGGGGGGGGGGGGGTGAGACAGGAGTGTGTGTGTGAGACTGGGGGGGGGGGTGAGACAGGGTGGGGTGGGTGAGACAGAGGGGGGAGTGAGAGACTATATAGGGGCTTAGGTGTGAGGCAGAGGGGGGACTGAGAACCAATACAGGGACTGGTGTGTGAGACAGGGGCGGGGGGGGGTAAGAGACTGTACAGGGGCTTAGGTGTGAGGCAGAGGGGGACTGAGAACCAATACAGTGACTGGTGTGTATGTGAGAGAGGTATCTGAGTCTCTACAGAGCTGAGGTGTGAGAGGGGCTGAGAGTCTGTACAGGGGCAGAGGTGTGTGAGACAGAGGGGACTGAGAGTCTATAAAGGGGCTGGGATGTGGGGAGGGCTGAGCATCTGTACAGTGGCTGGAGTGTGAGACAGAGGGGGGGCTAAGATACTTTACAGGTGCTTAGGTGTGAGGCAGAGGGGGGCTGAGAACCAATACCGAGACTACAGGGGCTGGGGTGTGATTGGGGCTGATGGTCCTTACAGGAGCTGAGGTGTGAGATGGAGTGAGGCTGAGTGTCTTTGTAGGGGGTTGGGTGTGAGACAGAGGAGTAGCTGAGAATCTATACAGGGGCTGAGTTGTGAGGGTGGCTCAGGGTCTCCACAGGAGCTGGGATGTGAGATGGAGGGAGGCTAAGAGTCTGTACAGGGACTTGGGTGTGAGACAGAGGGGGGCTGAAAATCTATAAAGGGGCTGAGCTGTGAGGGGTGCTGAGTGTCTGTACAGGGCTGGGGTGTAAGAGGGCTGATGGTCTGTACAGGTACTGGAGTGTGATACAGAGGGGAGGGCTGATATTCTGAACAGGGGCTGGGGTGTGAGACAAAAGAGGCTGAGAGTCTATAGAGGAGCTGGAGTATGAGACAGAGGGGGCTGAGAGTCTGCACAGGGTCTGGGGTGTGAAACAGAGGGGTTTTAGAACTTGTACAGGGTATGAGGTGTGAAACAGAGGGGGCTGAGAACCAGTACAAGACTGGGCTGTGAGAGAGAGAGTGGAACTGAGAGTCTTGTACAGGGTATGAGGTGTGAGACAGAGGGGGCAGAGAGTCTGCACAGGGACTAGGCTGTGAGACAGAGGGGACTGATATTGTGTACAGGGGCTTTGGTGTGAGGCAGAGGAGGACTTAGAACCAGTACAGGACTGGGGTGTGTGAGAGAGAGGGTCTGAGAATCTGTACAGGGGCTGGGGTGTTAGACAGAGGGGGGCTAAGAGTCTATACAGGGGCTGGGGTGTGAGGGGGGCTGTGGGTATTTACAGGGGCTGGGGTGTGAGACAGAGGAGAGCTGAGATCTTGTACAGGGGTTAGGTGTGAGGCAGAGGGGGGCTGTGAACCAATACAGGAATGCGGTGTGGGAGAGATACAGAGAGAGGGGTTGAGAGTTTGTACAGGGGCTGAGGTGTGATACAGAGGGGGGCTGAAAGCATGTACAATGGACGGGGTGTGAGACAGAGGGGTTTAGAGTCTGTATAGGGGCTGCAGTGTGAGACAGAGGGGGCTGAGAGTCTACACAGAGACTGGGATGTGAGGCAGTTGGGTTGAGAGTCTGTATAGGGACTGGGCTGTGAGACAGAGGGGGCTGAGAGTCTACCCAGGGACTGGGGTGTGAGACAGAGGGGGCTGAGAGTCTACACAGGGACTGGGGTGTGAGACAGAGGGGGCTGAAAGTCTACACAGGGACTGGGGTGTGAGACAGAGGGGGCTGAAAGTCTACACAGGGACTGGGGTGTGAGACAGAGGGGGCTGAGAGTCTGTATAGGGGCTGGATTATGAAGAGGGGGGCTGAGAACCTGTACAGGTATTGGGGTGTGAGAGAGAGCCAGAGGCTAAGAACCTGTTCAGGGGCTGAGGTGTGAGACAGAGGGGGCTGAAACCCTGTACAAGGGATGGAGTGTGAGACAGAGGGGGGTGAGATACTTCAAAGGGACTGGGGAGTGAATCAGAGGGGAGGGGGGGGGATACAGGGACTGTGCAGGCCAGTACAGGAGCTAGGCGGTGAGACAGTGGGGTCTGAGAACTTGTACAGGGGCTTAGGTGTGAGGCAGAGGGGGGCTGAGAACCAGTACAGGACTGGGATGTGAGAGAGAGGTCTGAATCTGTACAGGGACTGATGTGTGAGACAGGAGGAGGACGACTGCTATTCTGTACGGGAGCTAGGGTGTGAGGAGGCTTAGATTCTGTACAGGGACTGGGGTGTGAGACAGAGAGGGACTGAGAGTCTGTATAGGGACTACAGTGTGAGGGGCTGATACAATGAGCAAGCTGTATTTGAGGGAGTGAGGACTTGATGAAGTACAGTCTGTGTGTTAGGGTGATGGGTACAAGTCTGACCTGTTTATAATAATTGTATATTTATTACTTGTATATGTGTTGGGGTCACAGGAAGTCAGTCTGCATGGTTGCCCAAAACAGGATGGAACATAACTGGGAAAAAGTTTGTAAAAAATGTTTCTTTTTGCTATTAGATATTATTATCATTATTACTGTTGCTATAATTCACCATTTATGACTATCTTAATGAATTTAAGAGAGGTGAAAAGTAAAGGGTGACATGAAGCCATTTAACTTAATATGAAGAGGAAACCACATCCCAGAGTAATGCAAAAAAATATAATAAAATGAAGCACAAGCACAGCTGTTCAGTGGGTAGTAGGTATATTATGGACCAGTCTTACAGCACATGTAGTAGGGCAAATACTTGGTGTCCAGTATTTGTTGTGTCCTAACTTAGCAGCCTCATATAATTTGTAATTGTATCCTATCTTCAAGGTAATATGTGGGTTGTATGATTTGGGGCAGATTCCGTTGTGAGCATAAACAGCAGATGAAGAACTAAGGTGCAGCAGGACAGAGCTACTAGTTTGGGATAATCCCATAAATTACAGGATGCCTGGTAACCAGGGAGCTGTGGCACTTAGAGTTTTACATCTGCTTCCTGATTTATCAGATAACATTGCATATTCCTGTGTACAGTCACCTTATTTTGCTTCTAATGAGCTTAAAGGGACACTAAAGTCAAAATTAAACATTGATGATTCAGATAGAACATGCAATTTTAAACACCTTTCCAATTTACTTTGATAAACAAAATGTTTTGTATTCATATCGTTTTGAGTCACCAGCTGCTCCTGAGCATGTGCAAGAAGTCACTAAAATATGTATATGCATTTGTGATTGGCTGATGGCTGTCACATGATACAAGGGGTGTGGAAATAGCTTTGAAATTTGTCAGAAAAAAATCTACTCATTTGAAATTCAGACTAAGTGCTATTGCATTGTCTTGTTATGATGCAACTCTACTGTATTTACTGGCCCTTTAATATTAAATAAATGTGTCACCCCATAATGTCAAACATGCTATATAAAGACTGTCACATTTTATCACTTTATGTTATCTGCTGCATATGCATCTGGTCACACGCAGAGCCGTCATCAGGGGATGAATAGGGTGACTCCTGTCAGGGGCCCAGTGGGCCAGGCAGACCCCATGAGGCAAGCACACCTGTTATTTAAAAATAAATTTTGGCAGCCACCAGAGGGCGCTACAGCAGAGTGCTATTGAGCATGGGAAATGTCATTACAAGGAGTAAAGCATTAGCATTTGAGAGGATTTCTGAGTGTGCACTAAACCACTATGCACAGTGTAAGAGAGACTTGGCATTTCAGTTTGTACAGTGTGTGCCTGAGTCAGACAGCAAATCACTTTCATTTGCAGAGTAGGTAGGACTTACTTAGTAAATGTTTTTTTATTTATTTGGGCAATTTCAGATTGTAACTTCAGTGTGGTGGGGCCAGGGGTCCATAAAAGCACTTTTTTTTTTTTGCAGTATGCAGCAGTGTATTTATTATTATTTGACAATGCTGTAGAAATTCTATATTTAAAACCATGCAGAAATGTTTCTTCCTCAATACACAAATGGTAGGTGCCCTTTTGGCAGATATGATATTTTTTATATATATATATATATATATATATATATATATATATTACATTCCAGTGTACTGCCTCTTTATGCAAGGACTTTCCAGATGTCAGGAGACATTTTATCTAATATTTTTACATCTGCATAAAATGTTATTCTCCCAGGCTAAGATTGCTCAGTGTTTGAAATGAGACAGGTTAACTTAACACTATTCAGTTTACACTACAGTTGACCTAATTTTGAAATACATACACACAAGCCTTAATACTGAATTCAACCAGATTTAATGGTATGAGACCTAGTGCCACAGCTTATGATTCCACCAAGACCATATAGAGTACAGCATTTTCAAAATCCATAAGTAAAGCTGACAGATGGAAACATTTGTACACCAGATTTGAAGTGGTGCTCTTGGTTGGGACAAAAAGGGGGAGGAACCCAAACATATGTCAACCTTTCAAAAGTACTTTTTTTCATCTACCCATTCTGACAGATCAATAATGTACAATTTTGAATTCACAGAAGTATTTTTGTTTGCACAAATACAAATATGATTCTTTAAAAAGTGATCTCTTAATTTCTTTTATCATGCATGTCACACACTGTTTTTTTAGGGGATGGCAATATGCAGAAATTTTACCTCCTGTGAGTGTTTCTGTGGGTGTCTGTGTTTATGTCTTTATGCTTTTGTTGGTGTCTCTATGAGTGTGCATGTTTTTTTTCTGTGGATCTCTCTGTGAGGGTTTGTGTGTCTATCTTTGTGCATTTTCTGTGGATGTCTCTGTGAGGGTGTGTGTGTATGTATGTCTTTGTGTGTTTTCTGTGGGTGTCTCTATTTGTGTGTGTGTGTGTATGTATTTGTGTGTTTTCTGTGGGTATCCGTGAGTGTATATGTCTTTGTGTGTTTTCTGAGGCTGTCTAGGTGGGTGTTTCCTTGGGTGTATGAGCAAGTTTGTGTTTGAGTTTGTGTCTATGTGTGTGTGCATTGTCTGTTCCTTTTTAGGACATTTTGACCTTACTGCTGATTATTCACAGACTTTGAGACTAATGAGACCTTTCTGGAAGTCACCAATCCACCACTTAACCTTTAAATTATTGTTTAGGCATTGTTGTCATCATATAGTTGGCATCTTCCTTGACAAAAAGATAATCAGAATTCCATATTTTGTCTTGTAAATCTCCTTTTTTTACAAAACTGTAGTCTACCTCATTACTTGTCAGGTCAATGTAAACAAGTGATGAGTGTCTGTGTTGGTGTCTGTGTCTGAGATTGTTTGTGTGTTTCTTTGCGTGTCTGCTAGAGTGTCTATATGTGAATCCTTATGTGTGTCTGTGTGTTTCTGTGTTTGTGTGTTACTACCTTTACAACATTTCCAAGTTTGACTGCACTTAAGAATAAAGTGCATATATACATTTTAGTCACTTGGTCAAAAATTAAACATGTCAAGGGAGGGGGGGCTGATCAGTGGTTAAGTAAGGGGCCCCACAATTTCTAGTGGCGGCCCTGGTCACACGTGTACTGTTAGATTGCTCATAAGTGAAATAAATATGTTTAATATCACTTAATCATCTATTTACTGTAATAAAAATACAGGAAGAGCTCTGATTATTTCTGATCTCTCACGCTGTTGTCTTCCTTTCTTCTTGCAGGTGTCACATTTATAGCATCAGACTCAGTCACTGACGATAAACAAGATGAACAAATACAGGAAGCAGATGGCAGAGCAGTTCCTGAGTCAGGCCCTGGGCATCATCTGCCTGCTGACCGGAGAGGTAAGAGCTTCTGGGTAATGTCATGTGACACTGGTCCTATTTACTGTGCTGCTTCTGATACACCAGACCTATCTTACTTACCCTAACTTCAGCTCACCCGATCATCTCACTTAACCGCACCAAGAACATTTCACTAACCCTAACTTCATCTCACCGAAACTGACCATCTCCTAACCCTAACTTTATCTCACCCAGACCATCTCACTAACAGATTTATTTTTTTTGCACATTAGCTTTTTTTTTACTTGTGAGATAAAAGATGAGCAAATAACAAAACCTTTCCAGAAACAGTCTGACACTATCTGTCCAGTGCTGTAAATGTATATACAAAAAGAAGTTCTTGTACAGCTGAAGCTATGAAATGTTACATGTTGTCATCATCCGAATCATCTTCTTCTTCTAAAGACTCCTTTGCATATTTTTCTGCTTCTTCCCGGACATCTTTGGGAGCAACTTCATGTTTTCCGTTAGTTATTTTTCCAACCCAGCTCAGCTTCAGCTCAAAAGATTTGTCCTTTACTTCATCATATACGATGTAGATTATTTTCGCCACCTGTTTGACCACTTCCCGGCAGGTCATGTCTTTCATCTGAAGCTTCTCTATTTCTGTCTTGGCTGCCTGTTTGGCTTTACAAATAGAGCAGCCCCAGTATCCATAGGAAATACCAGATGGATCAATCATATACAGCTGACAACCATCATCTTTATTGGAATATCCCATCATGAAACTTGTGCCAAATGGTCTGACAGCGTACAGTGTATAAGCATGCACGTGCATAGCTACTCTGTTCGCAAGGTGCTTTATTGGGATATCATAACCGTAGTTTGACCTGAAGTTGGAAGCTTCTTCTCTAGCTATATCTGCTAAGGATCGGGAATCTGCAAGGAGTCCAGCACTACCATTCCAACATGTTGATCAACATTAAAGATCCTTTTGTTTGAACCTTCTTCATAGAGCTTAGACAGAACAAGTTTCTCTACACCAAACCCAACACCATCCTTACACCAGATAGCAATGGCCGTGCTGCTGTTCTCAACTGCTTTAGCTGCATATTCAACCTGAAACACTCTGCCATCTGGAGAGAACGTGGATGTTGATAGATCATACCCGGTACCAATGGAACTCATCTCTCCGCTAACAATGCGCACCGGCTAGTGAGACTGCACTTTGTGCCATCTCACTAACCTTAACTTCATCTCCCTAACCATAACTTTCACTCACCCCGATCATCTGACTAACCTTAACTTCAACTCACCCATACCTTCTTACTAACCCTAACTTCAGCTTACCCAGACCATCTCACTAACCCTAACTTCAGCTCACCCATACCTTCTTACTAACCCTAACTTCAGCTTACCCAGACCATCTCACTAATCCTAACTTCAGTTTACCCAGACCATCTCACTAACCCTAACTTCATCCCACCCAGACCATCACACTAATCCTAACTTCATCTCACCCAGACCATCACACTAATCCTAACTTCATCTCACCCAGACCATCACACTAATCCTAACTTCATCTCACCCAGACCATCTCACTAATCCTAACTTCATCTCACCCAGACCATCTCACTAATCCTAACTTCATCTCACCCAGACCATCTCACTAATCCTAACTTCATCTCACCCAGACCATCTCACTAATCCTAACTTCATCTCACCCAGACCATCTCACTAACCCTAACTTCAGTTTAACCAGACCATCTCACTAACACTAAATTAAAGGGACATTCTACTTTTAAAATTGCTATTGTTTAAAAAGATTCACCAGTTTTGCATAACTATCACTATTATACAAATATACTTTTTTGCTTTATTATTACCTGTATCTAAGCCTCTGCAGACTACCCCTTATCTCAGTGCTTTTTACAAACTTGCATTTTCAACCACTAGTGCTGGTTCCGACATAACTCCACAGGAGTGAGCACAATGTTTATCTATATGGCATGCATGAACTAGCACTGTCTTGCTGTGAAAAGCAAATAAAAACCACTGAGATAAGCGGTGACCTGCAGTCACTTAGAAACAGGCAGAGATTTGAAGGTTTAGTGGTTATAAAGTGTCATATACGTTAGTTATGCAAAGATCAGGAATGGGTAGTAAAGGCGTAATCTATCTTTTTAAATAATAAAAAAAAAAAATCAAGTACATTGTCCATTTAAGCTCACTCACCTGCACAACCCTCCAACACAAATCCTCTCCCCGCAGAAAAAAATATACTAATCCTAACATCCAAGACCCCTCCCACCATAAAGAAAAAACCCACTCATAAAATGTCATCTCATAACATGTCATCTATTGCAAAAACTTACCGAAGTTACCACAGCACCGAAGGAACCCCCTATCAATCAAGGGCTCAACATTTTGCCCCCCCCATCACACCCTCTAAAAATGTTCTAGCAATGTAAATTTTCTTGATCTCATGTCCTCAGTCTTTAGCAGCTTTTATCATAGAGGTCCCACAAAATTATCCATTTATATTTTATTTATTTATATGTTTTGTGATGATCGAGAGAAGTAAACAAGAACTTGTTAGTCCAGGCAAATGGAGTCTGATGATTTATCTCATACGTATTATAGGAATACACCATTGTGAAGAAGAGGCTCTCCCACAGCAGCGTTCAACAGCTGAGCGGAGAGGTGAGTACTGCTGGGGAATGTGACATTATACACAGTGACTCCCTTTACTGACCCATCTGACCCTGTGTGTATTTCCTGCCTTCTGTCTGTGTCTCTGTGGGTTCTCAGTAACATTATCCTGGCTCTGTCAGTAAAAGTGTGTGACGGAACCAGTCCCTGTGTCAGCGCTGAATGAGTTGTGTGTGTTTCAGGTGCCTATAAAGTGTGATGATGTTGCTGTGTATTTCTCTATGGAGGAGTGGGAGTATATAGAGGGACACAAGGAGCTTTACAAGGACGTCATGATGGAGACTCACCAAGCACTAAGGACTATGGAGACCCCAGGAAATGAGCGCTCAGGTAACGCTGTGTAGTAATAAATATCTCACTGAGGCAGTGCACAAACACTATTGACGTGAGTGACACAGCAAATCTACAGTGAATCCGTCATGTGTGATCTAATGAGCTGTCTGATTATAAACTAATTTTATACCCAACAAAAATAATAAAAACACAGTTAAAGGGTCAAGAGGAATTACTGTTAAATCAATTTGTATATTCATTTTATATATGTAAATGTTTAAGTGCAAAACAGATGCTTTGTTTTGTTCTTAATTTAATACATTTAAATATATATAAATTGTTTCATATCTATTTAAAAGGACAGTATACACCAATTTTCATAATCAAAGTTTTTTTTATTAAGGTATTTATCCATACAATATTCATAGCATTACATCCTGAATATTATTCTCACAATATGATGACAAACTGATGTAGAAATGAAAAAGAAGAGAAAAAAATAAAATAAGAATAAGATACATGAGCAACCTCAAGATTAAATTCCCCAGAAAAAAATACCTGAGGTATGGCATAAACATGGTATATGATGATGCTAGTAAGTCACTCGTATATACATTTCAGGTCTTGCATTGATACCTTAGATTTTTTATTTTTTATAGAAGGATACCCTAGTACCTCTTTATCCAGATATACTGCCTAGTAGAGTGATACTTTAGTCTGGACAACTTAGAGTAATAACATTATCTTAAAAGGACAGTCAGGTCCAGAAAAAACTTTCATGTTTTAAATAGGGCATGTAATTTTAAACAACTTTCCAATTTACTTTTATCACCAATTTTACTTTGTTCTCTTGGTATTCTTAGTTGAAAACTAAACCGAGGAGGTTCATATGCTAATTTCTTAGACCTTGAAGGCCGCCTCTAATCTAAATGCATTTTGATAGTTTTTCACCACTAGAGGGCATTAGTTCACATGTTTCATATAGATAACATTGAGCTCATGCACGTGAATTTACCATGGAGACAGCTCTGATTGGCTAAAATGCAAGTCTGTCAAAAGAACTGAAATAAGGGGGCAGTCTGCTGAGGCTTAGATACAAGGTAATTACAGACGTATAACATGTATAATTATAACTGTGTTGGTTATGCAAAACTGGGGAATTGGTAATTAAGGGATTATCTATCTTTTAAAACAACAAAAATTCTGGTGTTGACTGTCCCTTTAACTGAGAGATACAAGTTTTACTATAAAATATATAACATCTATTATAATGGAATAGATATAAAATATGATTGATACAATTTAGCAGATTAATATCCCTGAGATATTCACCATATTGGGTGAATAAAGACTAAATGATAAAGAGTACTGTCTCTGTTTTAAGGAAAATCTTAGTCAATCGGGGGGGATGAGATAATACAGCAGTAACTATATAATGAAAAATAAAGAACCTAAATTAATTATGGCTTTGGTTATTGGGTGTTCCACTGAGTATAAAGACGGAAGCTCTAAATATATATACGTTGTACAATTCCTTAAGGTAATCGCTTCCGTAAATTTGCAGTTTCACTAACCCGGTGTGATGCGCTGTGTCTCTGTTGCTTCTGCAGCGTTGCTCTGTGTCTCCTGCTCAGCGCTCCCCACGGGAGCTACAGCAAAGGAAATGGTTCCGGTCTGAACAGGTGCATAGGATATGCAGGGAACCTCACCTCTTCCCCAAGGTTAAATGAAATTAAAGCAGCCAGGTCCTGGCACACTGTAGTAAGGTCTGGGTAAGGTAAAGAAATGAGCCGATACTTCTTGCTTGAGAAATAAAAAGCTTCTTTAGGTCACCGGCTCATTTCTTTACCTTACCCAGACCTTACTACAGTGTGCCAGGACCTGGCTGCTTTAACTAAATATATATACGGGAGGACAATGAACTGGTATAGAAAAACTTAGTTGCGCACGAGCTGACTGCATTAAACTATTTAGGAATAAGCACCTTGATTAACAGAATTCTGGATTAGAGAGATACTGTTTGGTGAGGCCATGTCCCCTAAAGCAGGATAAACCTATTGGAATCTCTCAAAAATACATATTGAAAGCTATTTTATACGGGCCATGTTCATGTATAGGAGTCTCCTAATGATGTTGTGTAGCCTTATAATAAGCAGTCCTCATATACTTGCACTCCGTTAGGGTAAATAATGCTACATTAAGGAGTTAGAGATTCTAGCATCTAAAAACAATACTAGGTACCACGTGTTAACATTGAAGATATTAAGAGTTGCATTTGGCATCACAGTGGCTGTCGTAAGTAGACATATAGTAGCAGGTAACAATATCTCTCCAATACAGAAGTTTATATAACTAGGACATCCCTATACATATCATTAAGTAATTAAGCACTTAGAGGGTGTAAATTATGCAGATAGAATAACTATCAGAATAGCATTATCTCAATGACCTATAAAACAGTATAAGATAGGGTGAGATATAGGAGAAATGGGGATGTGGCTCATCAAGCTATAGAGATTAATTGAGTTAAATGTATTACAATTACCCTAAAGTAGTAAACTGCTGCAAGGTAAGCGCTAGGATAATTATTATATTATGAGAAAGCATTGCTGACCCTACAACTAAGCTTCTTCCAAAACATCAAGTTGTGAGCCGGTCTACCACACAGACAATAATTATTCTCAGAGCTCTTACAAACATATTAGCACCCACAGACTTAGGATAGTGTAAGAAGGATTGTCTTGCCGCCCCGGACGCTAGCAGCTCAACATACATTAGTTTATCCTGAGTTATTAGTGCTAATCTATTTGTTCTATAATCGAACAATACTTCTAAGAAAATTAACAGAGCTCTAAAAGGCATATATGTCAGGCAGCCAGCAATAACACATATAAATATAAAAGTGCAAGGATAACAGGATATTTATACTCATTAAACTTTGCAAATTCTCATAATATACATCACCACGAAAGGTAGATTTATACAACCTTAGGATCAGGATAAGAAGGAAAAGAGCCTCAGTCAATCAAATATTAAGAAACTTATAAAGCAATGATATAATAAACCCCTAACATTGGGGAGCAAAAATTAAATGGTTTCTTGAGTAACATATGGGAGCGCTGAGAAAACCTAATATAGGAGTCTCTGCTAAGTAGAGTCAAAGAGGATTTATCTTTTTAAAAAATGTACATGTTTATTATAACAAAAATTTAAAAGCAATGATATTAGGCATTAGTCGAATATTCAAACCTCAGAGTTATATCTGGTTTACAAGAAATAAATCACAAGATTTGGTAAACATAGAAGGTACTAGTGAAAAAAATAAAAAAACAAAAAAATATATATATAAAAATGAAAAAGTAAAAAATAAAAATATAAATATATATTGGGTGCAATTGCTCCAAAAAATGTGTGTATTATAAAAATGAGTGAAAAAAATGAGTGAAAAAAATCAAAGATATCAAAGTTGTAAAAATAGGTGTACACCTTTAAAAGTCTTAATGTCAAATTCCTTGTGGGTGATATTTGTGAAAAAATGTGGAAATTGTGAAAGTTATATATATGGTGTGAAAAAGTTAATTAAGAATAATCCCTTGTTGTAGAAATCCTAAAACTCTTCTAGATGATGGTTTATATCCAATTATATCCTTTTTGGGATGTTGTTGGTGGTAATTAGCTCCTAATGTTCCTAGTGTTCCATTAGTTGAAATGAGTCTTCAAAATGTCTTCATTATCCTAAGTAAAGATAAAAATATATAGTGCAATATTGCTAATAAAATGTGGCTAAAATGGTAAAGAACACACCAGATAGGGACCTGAGCCTTAAATACCAGTGTAATAGTCTACGCGTTTCAATCCTACTGGATCTTTCTCAAGACTGGTATGGCTCTGTATAATCCCTTGTCTTAAATAGGCTATTTGGTCCCAAAAGAAAAACCGCCAAAAAAATGCGCTATTTCCATTTGTATCCCTTAACGTTAGTATGCTGATCCGGATGTTCTTATTAACTGGATTTGGGCTATTAACTTCCTGTCCTTCTATCTATTGTCCTCTGTTGTATCTCGTAATCGGAACTGATTGCTCTGAGGACCGAAACCGGAAGTGGCGTTCTACGTATGACGTCACTTCCGGAGTTTCGTTTTCATTCCGTAACAATTGGAGGGAAGAATCCCTATAGCGGGATGGTGGCTCAAGTCCTTTATCGGGAGTACAATTACCTTACAAGATATAGCCACAGATTACTGAATGACAATCTAATTATTATAATTTAAAGTATATGGATGCTGCTACGAATTCCCTTAAACACACTAATGCTCCTGTATGTTAAAACAAAAACTATACCTTAAGGAAATATTAAAACCAATTTGCTGATGTTAAAAGCACACATTTGGCAGATGTAGAAAATCTACATTTATCAGATTTTAAAACTCACACTCTTGCCAAATATTAAAAAGGATGTCAAAATGAAATTGCGATGTATCCATTAAGACCATTATATAAAGGTACATCTTGCAAAAACATTATAACAATGATTTAAAATTAAAATATTGAATATAAAATATTAGCAAATAATTACATGTTAAAAAAATCATTTAAAATTTTTAATTCCAATAAACCATTGTCTAAAATTAATATAGAAAATTTGTACATACACTTAGCGTACTATAATGTTTATTGAAGCCACATGTGATGTTTGACTGAATTAAAAATTATAAATTATATTGATAATAGAATTAAAATTACTGATGTCGCCTGAAGGACGCTATAAAATTTCTATTATCTGTTAGACGATACTGGAGTGATCAGTCCATAGAGAGATCCTTATTATTAGAAAGTCCCAAAAAATTTAAAAGATTATGAAAAATCTAAAAACTTCTTAAAACCTTGTAAATTGTCGTAAAAGAGAGTGTTAATAAACAGGGAGATATTATAAAATAAAAATTGAAGTTAAAATCAGACTTAAAAGTTGGAATTGGAGATGTAAAACAAGGTTATGGCTACTCTTATAATAAATGTAAAATTTCTGTATTGCCATTAAAACCTTTGAGGAATACGCAATCTAAGTTGAAAATCCATTTGGACTCTTCTCTCAAGAGTGACTTTTCGAAATCCCCTCCTCTCCAATTCTTTCTAATTTTGCTTATTCCCATATATCTAAGAGTTTTGTTGGAACTATCGTGGACTTCTTTAAAATGTTTATATAGGGGAAAATCTTCCTTTTTCCATTTAATCTGTAGCAGGTGTTCTCTTATCCTGTCTTTGAGTTTCCTGGAGGTTTGACCTATATATTGAAGTCCACATCCACACTCTATTAGATATATAATGCCACTGTCTTGGCATTTGATCATATCTCTTATGTTAAAAACCTCTCCTGTTATTTTAGATTTAAAAGTCCTTGTTTTTCTACCATGTTTACACGCTTTGCATACGTGGCATGGGAAAAAACCTTTTAGTTGTTGACCTAAAATGTTGTTTCTTCTATTATTCAGAGTCTTTGGAACACTTGGTGCAAGAATGTTTTTCAAATTTCTTGTCTTCCTGTAAATAAACCTGGGTATTTCGTTCAGGTCTTTTCCGATGATGTTGTCCTCCTTCAAATAGTGCCAATTTTTTCTTATGATGTTTTCGATTAGGAATCGATTCTCACTGTATTCGGTTATGAACGGTACTTCCAATCCTGTAGACTCTTCACGTGTTTTCTGTTGTTTATATTGTAACAACGGTTTCCCGTCCATGTTCTCGATTTCTTCTATGGTTTTATCTATATTATCCTCTTCATACCCCCTTTCAAGGAATCCCTTCTTTATAATCTTTGACTGTTCCCTCCATTTCTTGACGTCTGAGCAATTCTTTCTTATCCTCATCATTTGACCTTTAGGAATGTTGGTCTTCCATCTCTGGAGGTGGCAACTTGTTTGATGAATATAGTTGCAACAATCCACTTCCTTGAAATATGTTGAGGTAGATATCTTGCCTTTCTCAACATATATGTCTAAGTCTAAAAAGTGGATATTCTTCTTACTTAGTTCGTAAGTAAATCTTAAATTTGCGGTATTTTTATTCATTACATATATAGTGTGTTCCAAATCTTCTATACTCCCCTTCCACACTATTAAGATGTCGTCTATATACCTTTTAAAGAGGACCAGGTCTGCGCCTGCTGGGCACGATTCCCCAAAAAAGGTTCTCCCATTTACCCATATACAGATTTGCATAACTAGGCGCAAACCTGGTCCCCATGGCAGTACCGCAAATTTGGTTGTAGAATTTTCCTCCATCGTAAAAATAGTTATGCGTTAAAATGAATTGGATGCTATCTAAAATGAATGCTCTTTGTTCTGGACTTACTCCATCATCTTTTTCTAAAAAATAATTGACAGCCTCTATACCCAAATTGTGTGGAATACTTGTGTATAGGGCAGTCAGATCACATGTGGCTAAAATATAGTTATCTCCCCATTCAAGGTCATTCATTATATTGAGGACCTCAGTAGAATCCCTAAGATAGGAAGGGAGATCTTTAACGTACTTTTGAAGTTTCTTATCGATATACTCCGATAAATTACAGGTAATTGAACCAATGCCCGATATTATGGGTCTCCCCGGAGGGTTTGTTTGGCTTTTATGAATTTTGGGCAAATAATAGAATACAGGTATTCTGGGATGATTTGTCCTGATATACCTGTATTCTTGTTGATTCAATATTCCTTTACTCTTAGCGGACGTAAGCATACTATCCAAATCTTTTTTAAAAGATTCTGTAGGATCTTTTGTTAATACCTTGTATGTATCAGAGTCACCTAGGATTCTATTTGACTCCTTTTTATAGTCCTCCTTATCCAAAATTATGATCCCTCCCCCTTTATCGGCTGGTTTGATTATAATGTTTTTATTTCTCTCCAAATTTACAATAGTATCCAATTGTGTTTTGTTCAAATTATGATGAAATTTTTTAAGAGATGTATTGTTTAGTTTCTTTATCTCATTGCAGACTATATTCTCGAATGTCTCAATATGGGGCCCTTTATGTGTGATGGGAAAAAAAGTCGACTTTGGTTTTAAAGTCGTGTATGCCGATCTGTCTTGACTGGGTGCTGGTATTTTAATATTCCCTGGTGGATTGTTAGATCTTTCTAATGCTGTTTTACAGAAAAAACGTTTTAAGGTGAGTTTTCGTACTAGCTGTTTTACATGGGTTTATGTCTGGAACTTATCGAGGCCTCTGGATGGAGCATAGGATAGACCTAGAGATAAAACTTCAATGTCTCTAGGATCGAGATTGACTCTACTCAGATTGTATATCCCTTTGTGTTTAGGATCTGATTTACTGGTGGACGGTAGTGTAGTGGACTCAATTTTTAATAGGTCCTTTTTTTTAATTCTTCCTTTCCCTTTTTTTGTTGTATTTTTAATCATGCTCTTCTACCCCTGTGGTTTTTCTTTTTGTGATTGGGCTTTCTTCTATGTCCTGTGTTCGATTTTTCCTTTTCGATTGTTTGTTTCTGTCTACTGGGGCCAAGTTTCCTTCCCCTAAAAAATGATTTTCATTCTGAACTTCCATATTGCCAGATATGTTTTTGGTCACTTGTTTTGGGGTTGTTAGGGAGGACTTATGTGTACTCTCCTCATGTCTCAGGGGTTCAAACCTATTGCTAGTTGGTACTTGGGTGTCTTCCCAGTAATTCCTCGCACCTATATAGTGTGTATTCTGTTGGTGCAATCTCTCATTTTGCTCTTTAAACTGTACTTTTAGGATATGTGTTCCTATAGTTTTGTCTGTAATGATATTCCTGTGTATAGTTCCCTTTTCCTTCATAGGATGGAAATCTAGTCTGGAACCTGTTGTCCCACCTTGGTGGTGATCTATTACTCGATCTCTCTTCCCTCATGTACTGTCTTGGGGACCTACTTCTAATGTATTCTTCTCTTTTTGGGTACCAGGGAGATCTAGTTCCATAGTGTTCATATCTGAACTGGTTCCCAGGACTTTGGTATTGGTTATAATAACCTGTTTGGGGTCTGTTTGATGGGGATTTGTAATGCGAGTTTTGTGTCTGATCCCACCTTTGTTGACGTCCCCTATTACCATCTCTCATGTGGTTTCTAAAATTGTTATTCATATTATCATTGTAATTTTGACGATAATTCTCATTATAGACCCACTGTCTGTGTGAATTTTTATTATTATTTCTCTTTGAGGCCACCGTTGTCCACTCAGTTCCTGTGTTTATAGTCACAACTTCCTCTGGTTTTTCGTTATTGGTGTTTGTGTCTAACTCGGATTCGGCACTGTTCTGTGTTGCTATATTAAGGTCTCTGTGAATTTTCTTGGTTTTCTTTGAGATAATCTCATCTTTAATTTTCTTAATTCTAGAGCATAGTTGCTCTTGTTTAGTCTTAAATAAATTGAGGTCGTTAAAGTGCTCCATCTTTATTTCCTCTTCTTTTATATTTTTGTCTAAATATTTTAACAGATAGGTTCGATAACCCATAATGATTTGCATAAAAGTGTGTGAATTTTCTTTGGCAGTAGTCCACCTCTCAGAAAAGACTTGGTGTTCAATGTTAAATGAACAATTTTTCTGTACAATAATTATTGATTTCAGAAACCAAGTACACTGCTGAAATATCTTATCTAAGAAAATGCTTGGAGTTGAATATTATCCCTAGGGGATTAATTGTACAGAAAAAATGTTCATTTAACATTGAACACCAAGTCTTTTCTGAGAGGTGGACTACTGCCACCAAAGAAATTTCACACACTTTTATGCAAATCATTATAGATTATCGAACCTATCTGTTAAAATATTTAGACAAAAATATAAAAGAAGAGGAAATAAAGATGGAGCACATTAACGACCTCAATATATTTAAGACTAAACAAGAGCAACTATGCTCTAGAATTAAGAAAATTAAAGATGAGATTATCTCAAAGAAAACCAAGAAAATTCACAGAGACCTTAATATAGCAACACAGAACAGTGCCGAATCCGAGTTAGACACAAACACCAATAACTAAAAAACAGAGGAAGTTGTGACTATAAACACAGGAACTGAGTGGACAACGGTGGCCTCAAAGAGAAATAATAATAAAAATTCACACAGACAGTGGGTCTATAATGAGAATTATCGTCAAAATTACAATGATAATATGAATAATAATGAAAGGTATTACCCAGAACCAAGGGATAGATACGTTTAAAGATCATCCCAATTTTAGAAACCACATGAGAGATGGTAATAGGGGACGTCAACAAAGGTGGGATCAGACACAAAACTCGCATTACAAATCCCCATCAAACAGACCCCAAACAGGTTATTATAACCAATACCAAAGTCCTGGGAACCAGTTCAGGTATGAACACTATGGAACTAGATCTCCCTGGTACCCAAAAAGAGAAGAATACATTAGAAGTAGGTCCCCAAGACAGTACATGAGGGAAGAGAGATCGAGTAATAGATCACCACCAAGGTGGGACAACAGGTTCCAGACTAGATTTCCATCCTATGAAGGAAAAGGGAACTATACACAGGAATATCATTACAGACAAAACTATAGGAACACATATCCTAAAGTACAGTTTAAAGAGCAAAATGAGAGATTGCACCAACAGAATACACACTATATAGGTGCGAGGAATTACTGGGAAGACACCCAAGTACCAACTAGCAATAGGTTTGAACCCCTGAGACATGAGGAGAGTACACATAAGTCCACCCTAACAACCCCAAAAAAAGTGACCAAAAACATATCTGGCAATATGGAAGTTCAGAATGAAAATCATTTTTTAGGGGAAGGAAACTTGGCCCCAGTAGACAGAAACAAACAATCGAAAAGGAAAAATCGAACACAGGACATAGAAGAAAGCCCAATCACAAAAAGAAAAACCACAGGGGTAGAAGAGCAGGATTAAAAATACAACAAAAAAAGGGAAAGGAAGAATTAAAAAAAAAAAGGACCTATTAAAAATTGAGTCCACTACACTACCGTCCACCAGTAAATCAGATCCTAAACACAAAGGGATATACAATCTGAGTAGAGTCAATCTCGATCCTAGAGACATTGAAGTCTTATCTCTAGGTCTATCCTATGCTCCATCCAGAGGCCTCGATAAGTTCCAGACATATACCCATGTAAAACAGCTAGTACGAAAA
The DNA here is from genome assembly GCF_027579735.1 of Bombina bombina. Lineage (NCBI taxonomy): Eukaryota > Metazoa > Chordata > Amphibia > Anura > Bombinatoridae > Bombina > Bombina bombina. The sequence continues at coordinate 56,795 of NW_026512098.1, forward strand.
CTCACCTTAAAAGTTTTTTCTGTAAAACAGTGTTAGAAAGATCTAACAATCCACCAGGGAATATTAAAATACCAGCACACAGTCAAGACAGATCGGCATACACGACTTTAAAACCAAAGTCGACTTTTTTTCCCATCACACATAAAGGGCCCCATATTGAGACATTCGAGAAAATAGTCTGCAATGAGATAAAGAAACTAAACAATACATCTCTTAAAAAATTTCATCATAATTTGAACAAAATACAATTGTATACTATTGTAAATTTGGAGAGAAATAAAAACATTATAATCAAACCAGCCGATAAAGGGGGAGGGATCATAATTTTGGATAAGGAGGACTATAAATAGGAGTCAAATAGAATCCTAGGTGACTCTGATACATACAAGGTATTAACAAAAGATCCTACAGAATCTTTTAAAAAAGATTTGGATAGTATGCTTACGTCCGCTAAGAGTAAAGGAATATTGAATCAACAAGAATACAGGTATATCAGGACAAATCATCCCAGAATACCTGTATTCTATTATTTGCCCAAAATTCATAAAAGCCAAACAAACCCTCCGGGGAGACCCATAATATTGGGCATTGGTTCAATTACCTGTAATTTATCAGAGTATATCGATAAGAAACTTCAAAAGTACGTTAAAGATCTCCCTTCCTATCTTAGGGATTCTACTGAGGTCCTCAATATAATGAATGACCTTGAATGGGGAGATAACTATATTTTAGCCACATGTGATGTGACTGCCCTATACACAAGTATTATATATCTAATAGAGTGTGGATGTGGACTTCAATATATAGGTCAAACCTCCAGGAAACTCAAAGACAGGATAAGAGAACACCTGCTACAGATTAAATGGAAAAAGGAAGATTTTCCCCTATATAAACATTTTAAAGAAGTCCACGATAGTTCCAACAAAACTCTTAGATATATGGGAATAAGCAAAATTAGAAAGAATTGGAGAGGAGGGGATTTCGAAAAGTCACTCTTGAGAGAAGAGTCCAAATGGATTTTCAACTTAGATTGCGTATTCCTCAAAGGTTTTAATGGCAATACAGAAATTTTACATTTATTATAAGAGTAGCCATAACCTTGTTTTACATCTCCAATTCCAACTTTTAAGTCTGATTTTAACTTCAATTTTTATTTTATAATATCTCCCTGTTTATTAACACTCTCTTTTACGACAATTTACAAGGTTTTAAGAAGTTTTTAGATTTTTCATAATCTTTTAAATTTTTTGGGACTTTCTAATAATAAGGATCTCTCTATGGACTGATCACTCCAGTATCGTCTAACAGATAATAGAAATTTTATAGCGTCCTTCAGGCGACATCAGTAATTTTAATTCTATTATCAATATAATTTATAATTTTTAATTCAGTCAAACATCACATGTGGCTTCAATAAACATTATAGTACGCTAAGTGTATGTACAAATTTTCTATATTAATTTTAGATAATGGTTTATTGGAATTAAAAAAATTTAAATGATTTTTTTTAACATGTAATTATTTGCTAATATTTTATATTCAATATTTTAATTTTAAATCATTGTTATAATGTTTTTGCAAGATGTACCTTTTATATAATGGTCTTAATGGATACATCGCAATTTCATTCTGATATCCTTTTTAATATTTGGCAAGAGTGTGTGTTTTAAAATCTGATAAATGTATATTTTCTACATCTGCCAAATGTGTGCTTTTAACATCAGCAAATTGGTTTTAATATTTCCTTAAGGTATGATTTCCTTAAGGTATGGTTTTTGTTTTAACATACAGGAGCATTAGTGTGTTTAAGGGAATTCGTAGCAGCATCCATATACTTTAAATTATAATAATTAGATTGTCATTCAGTAATCTGTGGCTATATCTTGTAAGGTAATTGTACTCCCGATAAAGGACTTGAGCCACCATACCGCTATAGGGATTCTTCCCTCCAATTGTTACGGAATGAAAACGAAACTCCGGAAGTGACGTCATACGTAGAACGCCACTTCCGGTTTCGGTCCTCAGAGCAATCAGTTCCGATTACGAGATACAACAGAGGACAATAGATAGAAGGACAGGAAGTTAATAGCCCAAATCCGGTTAATAAGAACATCCGGATCAGCATACTAACGTTAAGGGATACAAATTCCGGGTCCAAACGGACCAATGGAAATAGCGCATTTTTTTGGCGCAATTTTTTTGGGCGTTTTTTCTTTTGGGACCAAATAGCCTATTTAAGACAAGGGATTATACAGAGTCATACCAGTCTTGAGAAAGATCCAGTAGGATTGAAATGCGTAGACTATTACACTGGTATTTACGGCTCAGGTCCCTATCTGGTGAGTTCTTTACAATTTTAGCCACATTTTATTAGCAATATTGCACTATATATTTTTATCTTTTCTTAGGATAATGAAGACATTTTGAAGACTCATTTCAACTAATGGAACACTAGGAACATTAGGAGCTAATTACCACCAACAACATCCCAAAAAGGATATAATTGGATATATACCATCATCTAGAAGAGTTTTAGGATTTCTACAACAAGGGATTATTCTTAATTAACTTTTTCACACCATATATATAACTTTCACAATTTCCACATTTTTTCACAAATATCACCCACAAGGAATTTGACATTAAGACTTTTAAAGGTGTACACCTATTTTTACAACTTTGATATCTTTGATTTTTTTCACTCATTTTTATAATACACACATTTTTTGGAGCAATTGCACCCAATATATATTTATATTTTTATTTTTCAATTTTTTACTTTTTCATTTATATATATATATATATATATATATATATATATATATATATATATATATATATATATATATATATATATATATATATATATTTGTTTTTTTTATTTTTTTCACTAGTACCTTCTATGTTTACCAAATCTTGGGATTTATTTCTTGTAAACCAGATATAACTCTGAGGTTTGAATATTCGACTAATGCCTAATATCATTGCTTTTACATTTTTGTTATAATAAACATGTATATTTTTTAAAAAGATAAATCCTCTGACTCTACTTAGCAGAGACTCCTATATTAGGTTTTCTCAGCGCTCCTTTTAGCCACAATTTTTCTGTCATTTTATAAGATCCGGTCAAGAGATCTTGCATATAGGAGCTAAAGTAGTATTACTCACTGGCGCTGGGTATAACATCTAAACTGTGTTAAGCTATCCCACTCCTGCTCTCACATAAGAGATCTCAAACAGTCGTTGAAAGTTCTTGTTCAGGTTAGTTTCTTGGGGATGGCAGGCGGACTATTTTTTCTGGGAGTCATATACTGTGCAAAAGTCCAAGTCATTCCATATAAACATGAGCAACGCTGTTTGTTCAGCAGAAGAGGTGTAAATGGGCCAGGGATGTGATCTTTCCGCAAATGTCACTTTGAGAGCTGGCCAGGAGCTTTTATATATATATATATATATATATATATATATATTTATTTATATTTATATTTATATTTATTAGACCGTCCTCTTGCCTCATATGACTCAGGAACAGCTGTGTCTCCTTCAGATTGAGCGACTTCAGATAGCTGACTTAGGGTTGGGGAATCAGAGGTAAACTGGCTGCTGTCATCTGACATTTCTACCTCTGATCTGTCCTGAAACGAGTGAAAGACAGATCTGATCTCCAGAGTGAGAGCTTGCTGATGATGATTAAGCTGCGCAACATGTTATTGATGGAAGTCTTCATAGTGGATGGTACTTGTGACCGTTGGTGTCTGAGGCAATCCAGGATATATGCGTGTCTTACTCTGAGCAGCGTTGGGGGATTGCTTGATTTTTTGTGTATATTCACTTGTAGCCTGTGATCAATGTTACGGCAGCTCTGCAATGTGCCTGACTGAGGTCGCTGTCCTGTGCAATCACTCTGCTTAGTTACCTTGAGATCGGCGACTTCAGTGGCTGTTTTCAGCTGTTATTCTGTCTGCTGAAGCGTAACTTCTCTGTAGTTGTCGACCGCAGGCTGGGGCCCTCTGGCAGAGTTATGCGGTGATCATGCTTTTATGGTGCACTTGGGAAATAGGTCTCAACGACGGAGCGATGTGCAGGCTATCAGGAGATCGAAGTTGGTTACACAGGAACAGCGTCCTCTTTTGTTAGTGTTCACCTAACATTTGGTCTGCTTTTAGGCTGATGAGAACCAGGTGAGACGGCTAATTAGGCTTTTGAAACACTGAGCTTCAAAGAAAAGCCGCCATCTTGTTGCGGTGCTAGCTCCGCCCCCAGTATACACCAATTTTCATATAACTGCATGTAATAGACACTACTATAAATATGCACAGATACCGATTTAAAAATTCAGTATAAAACCATTTAAAAAGTTACTTAGAAGCTCCCAGTTTAGCTCTGTTAAAAAGGTAGCTAGAACACCCATTGCAAGTGGGAAATATCAGACACGCCCCCTTCCTTTGCATATGAAAAGACCCTTTACACAAACAGGAGTAAGCTGTAGTAGGTATACATCAGTATTCTCCTAAAAGTTTGGGGCTTGTTTAGGAGTCTGAAAATCAAAGCAATGTTATTTAAAAATAAATTCTTCATTTAAAAAAAGAAGAAGAAAAAAACTGTATGGGCTATATAAATGGATCATCTACAAAACATTTATGCAAAGAAAAATCTATTGTATAATGTCCCTTTAACAAAACAAACTGATTTTATTCTTTATTAGAACTAATAGGTCACAGTGATGAAAATCTATATACAGGAGAACATAGAGAACTGGTACAGAATATTCAGCCAGTGGAGACCCCGTCAGACGTCTCTGCAGGTAACAGATCTATGGCAGAAGCTACTAGTAATGTTTTCAAATAATGATGTGTTGTGTAATATTACTGTATAATTAGATTGTGTGAGATAACTGCACTTAAATCCATATATCCATAAAACTAATTGTATTCTTTATTAGATCTAACAGGTCACAGTGATGAAAATCTATACACAGGAGCACAAGGAGACCTACAGAATATTCAGCCATCAGATGTCTCTGCAAGTGAGTGATCTATGATATATGATTCACAGTTAGAAAACTCAGATTCTGAAATGTTTTCCCCCTATGTTAATGATGAGCCTCAGTACAGACAGATTGTAATAATAAATTCTATTTGGTTCACACTCCTACCTTGTCTTTTCTTCTCTCTCACCCTCTGCTTCATGTGAATAGTACACACACACACATGCTCTCTATTCTCTTCACTCTCACCCTCTGCTTCATGTGAATAGTACACACACACACATGCTCTCTATTCTCTTCACTCTCACCCTCTGCTTCATGTAAATGGTACACATACACCTTCTCTTCCCTTCTCTCTCACCCTCTGCTTCATGTGAATAGTACACACACGTGCCCTCTAATCTCTTCCCTTCTCTCTCACCCTCTGCTTCATGTGAATAGTACACACACATGCCCTCTATTCTCTTCAATCTCACCCTCTGCTTCATGTAAATTATACACACACATGCCCTCTCTTCCCTTCTCTCTCATTCTCTGCTTCATGTAAATAGTACACACACATGCCCTCTCTTCCTTCTCTCTCACCCTCTGCTTCATGTAAATGATACACACACATGCTCTCTATTCTCTTCACTCTCACCCTCTGCTTCATGTGAATAGTACACACACACACATGCTCTCTATTCTCTTCACTCTCACCCTCTGCTTCATGTAAATGGTACACATACACCTTCTCTTCCCTTCTCTCTCACCCTCTGCTTCATGTGAATAGTACACACACATGCCCTCTAATCTCTTCCCTTCTCTCTCACCCTCTGCTTCATGTGAATAGTACACACACATGCCCTCTATTCTCTTCAATCTCACCCTCTGCTTCATGTAAATGATACACACACATGCCCTCTCTTCTCTTCACTCTCACCCTCTGCTTCATGTAAATGGTACACACACATGCCCTCTCTTCCCTCTCTTGTCCTCTCTGCTTCATGTAAATGATACACACACATGCCCTCTCTTCTCTTTCAATTTTGATTAATATCAATAGTACACACACACCTTCTGTTTCCTTCTTTCTCACCCTCTGCTTCATGTAAATGATACACACACATGCCCTCTCTTCCCTTCTCTCTCACCCTCTGCTTCATGTAAATGATACACACACATGCCCTCTCTTCCTTCTCTCTCACCCTCTGCTTCATGTAAATGATACACACACATGCCCTCTCTTCCTTCTCTCTCATCCTCTGCTTCATGTAAATAGTACACACACATGCCCTCTCTTCTCTCTCTTACCCTCTGCTTCATGTAAATGATACACACACATGCCCTCTCTTCCTTCTCTCTCACCCTCTGCTTCATGTAAATGATACACACACATGCCCTCTCTTCTCTTTCAATTTTGATTAATGTCAATAGTACACACACACCTTTTTGTTTCCTTCTCTCTCACCCTCTGCTTCATGTAAATGACACACACACACACCCTCTCTTCTCTTCTCTCTCACCCTCTGCTTCATGTAAATGGTACACACACACGCCCTCTCTTCCCTTCTCTCTCACCCTCTGCTTCATGTGAATAGTACACACACATGCCCTCTATTCTCTTCCCTTCTCTCTCACCCTCTGCTTCATGTGAATAGTACACACACATGCCCTCTATTCTCTTCAATCTCACCCTCTGCTTCATGTAAATGATACACAAACATGCCCTCTCTTCTCTTCACTCTCACTCTCTGCTTCATGTAAATGGTACACACACATGCCCTCTCTTCCCTTCTCTCTCACCCTCTGCTTCATGTGAATAGTACACACACATGCCCTCTATTCTCTTCAATCTCACCCTCCGCTTCATGTAAATGATACACACACATGCCATCTCTTCCTTCTCTCTCATCCTCTGCGTCATGTAAATGATACACACACATGCCCTCTCTTCCCTTCTCTCTCACCCTCTGCTTCATGTAAATGATACACACACACATGCCCTCTCTTCCCTTCTCTCTTATCCTCTGCTTCATGTAAATGATACACACACATGCCCTCTCTTCCCTTCTCTCTCACCCTCTGCTTCATGTAAATGATACACACACATGCCCTCTCTTCCCTTCTCTCTCACCCTCTGCTTCATATAAATGGTACACACACATGCCCTCTCTTCCCTTCTCTCTCACCCTCTGCTTCATATAAATGATACACACACATGCCCTCTCTTCTCTTCACTCTCACCCTCTGCTTTATGTAAATGGTACACACACATGCCCTCTCTTCCCTCTCTTGTCCTCTCTGCTTCATGTAAATGGCACACACACATGCCCTCTCTTCCCTTCTCTCTCACCCTCTGCTTCATGTAAATGATACACACACATGCCCTCTCTTCCCTTCTCTCTCACCCTCTGCTTCATGTAAATGATACACACACATGCCCTCTCTTCCTTCTCTCTCACCCTCTGCTTCATGTAAATGATACACACACATGCCCTCTCTTCTCTTTCAATTTTGATTAATGTCAATAGTACACACACACCTTCTGTTTCCTTCTTTCTCACCATCTGCTTCATGTAAATGATACACACACATGCCCTCTCTTCCTTCTCTCTCACCCTCTACTTCATGTGAATAGTACACACACATGCCCTCTGTTTCCTTCTTTCTCACCATCTGCTTCATGTAAATGATACACACACATGCCCTCTCTTCCTTCTCTCTCACCCTCTACTTCATGTGAATAGTACACACACATGCCCTCTCTTCCCTTCTCTCTCACCCTCTGCTTCATGTAAATGACATACACATATGCCCTCTCTTCCCTTCTCTCTCACCCTCTGCTTCATGTAAATGACACACACACACACACCCTCTCTTCTCTTCTCTCTCTCACCCTCTTCTTCATGTAAATGGTACACACACACATGCCCTCTCTTCCCTTCTCTCTCACCCTCTGCTTCATGTGAATAGTACACACACATGCCCTCTATTCTCTTCCCTTCTCTCTCACCCTCTGCTTCATGTGAATAGTACACACACATGCCCTCTATTCTCTTCAATCTCACCCTCTGATTCATGTAAATGATACACACACATGCCCTCTCTTCTCTTCTCTCTCACCCTCTGCTTCATGTAAATAATACACACACATGCCCTCTCTTCCCTTCTCTCTCACCCTCTGCTTCATGTAAATGATACACACACATGCCCTCTCTTCTCTTTCAATTTTGATTAATGTCAATAGTACACACACACCTTTTTGTTTCCTTCTTTCTCACCATCTGCTTCATGTAAATGATGCACACACATGCCCTCTCTTCCTTCTCTGTCACCCTCTGCTTCATGTAAATGATACACACACATGCCCTCTCTTCCTTCTCTCTCATCTTCTGCTTCATGTAAATGACACACACACACCCTATCTTCCCTTCTCTCTCACCCTCTGCTTCATTTAAATGATACACATACACCTTCTCTTCCCTTCTATCTCACCCTCTGCTTCATGTAAATAGTACACACACACACACACGCCCTCTCTTCCCTTCTCTCTCACCCTCTGCTTCATGTAAATGACACACATACACCTTCTCTTCCCTTCTATCTCACCCTCTGCTTCATGTAAATAGTACACACACACACACACGCCCTCTCTTCCCTTCTCTCTCACCCTCTGCTTCATGTGAATAGTACACACACATGCCCTCTATTCTCTTCCCTTCTCTCTCACCCTCTGCTTCATGTGAATAGTACACACACACCCTCTCTTCCCTTCTCTCTCACCCTCTGCTTCATGTAAATAATACACACACATGCCCTCTCTTCCCTTCTCTCTCACCTTCTGATTCATGTAAATGACACACACACATGCCCTCTCTTCCCTTCTCTCTCACCCTCTGCTTCATGTAAATGACACACACACACACCCTCTCTTCTCTTCTCTCTCACCCTCTGCTTCATGTAAATGGTACACACACACACACGCCCTCTCTTCCCTTCTCTCTCACCCTCTGCTTTATGTGAATAGTACACACACATGCCCTCTATTCTCTTCCCTTCTCTCTCACCCTCTGCTTCATGTGAATAGTACACACACATGCCCTCTATTCTCTTCAATCTCACCCTCCGCTTCATGTAAATGATACACACACATGCCCTCTCTTCCTTCTCTCTCATCCTCTGCTTCATGTAAATGATACACACACATGCCCTCTCTTCCTTCTCTCTCGCCCTCTGCTTCATGTAAATGATACACACACATGCCCTCTCTTCTCTTCACTCTCACCCTCTGCTTCATGTAAATTCTACACACACACACACATGCCCTCTCTTCCTTCTCTCTCGCCCTCTGCTTCATGTAAATGATACACACACATGTCCTCTCTTCTCTTCACTCTCACCCTCTGCTTTATGTAAATGGTACACACACATGCCCTCTCTTCCCTCTCTTGTCCTCTCTGATTCATGTAAATGGCACACACACATGCCCTCTCTTCCTTCTCTCTCACCCTCTGCTTCATGTAAATGATACACACACGCCCTCTCTTCTCTTTCAATTTTGATTAATGTCAATAGTACACACACACCTTCTGTTTCCTTCTTTCTCACCATCTTCTTCATGTAAATGATACACACACATGCCCTCTCTTCCTTCTCTCTCACCCTCTACTTCATGTGAATAGTACACACACATGCCCTCTCTTCCCTTCTCTCTCACCCTCTGCTTCATGTAAATGACATAAACACATGCCCTCTCTTCCCTTCTCTCTCACCCTCTGCTTCGTGTAAATGACACACACACACACACACACACTCTCTTCTCTTCTCTCTCTCACCCTCTGCTTCATGTAAATGGTACACACACACATGCCCTCTCTTCCCTTCTCTCTCACCCTCTGCTTCATGTGAATAGTACACACACATGCCCTCTATTCTCTTCCCTTCTCTCTCACCCTCTGCTTCATGTGAATAGTACACACACATGCCCTCTATTCTCTTCAATCTCACCCTCTGATTCATGTAAATGATACACACACATGCCCTCTCTTCTCTTTCAATTTTGATTAATGTCAATAGTACACACACACCTTTTTGTTTCCTTCTTTCTCACCATCTGCTTCATGTAAATGATACACACACATGCCCTCTCTTCCTTCTCTGTCACCCTCTACTTCATGTAAATGACACACACACACATGCCCTCTCTTCTCTTCTCTCTCACCCTCTGCTTTATGTAAATGGTACACACACATGCCCTCTCTTCCCTCTCTTGTCCTCTCTGATTCATGTAAATGGCACACACACATGCCCTCTCTTCCTTCTCTCTCACCCTCTGCTTCATGTAAATGATACACACACATGCCCTCTCTTCTCTTTCAATTTTGATTAATGTCAATAGTACACACACACCTTCTGTTTCCTTCTTTCTCACCATCTTCTTCATGTAAATGATACACACACATGCCCTCTCTTCCTTCTCTCTCACCCTCTACTTCATGTGAATAGTACACACACATGCCCTCTCTTCCTTCTCTCTCACCCTCTACTTCATGTGAATAGTACACACACATGCCCTCTCTTCCCTTCTCTCTCACTCTCTGCTTCATGTAAATGGTACACACACACACGCCCTCTCTTCCCTTCTCTCTCACCCTCTGCTTCATGTGAATAGTACACACACATGCCCTCTATTCTCTTCCCTTCTCTCTCACCCTCTGCTTCATGTGAATAGTACACACACATGCCCTCTATTTTCTTCAATCTCACCCTCTGCTTCATGTAAATGATACACACACATGCCCTCTCTTCTCTTCACTCTCACCCTCTACTTCATGTAAATGGTACACACACACGCCCTCTCTTCCCTTCTCTCTCACCCTCTGCTTCATGTGAATAGTACACACACATGCCCTCTATTCTCTTCCCTTCTCTCTCACCCTCTGCTTCATGTGAATAGTACACACACATTCCCTCTATTCTCTTCAATCTCACCCTCCGCTTCATGTAAATGATACACACACATGCCCTCTCTTCCCTTCTCTCTCACCCTCTGCTTCATGTAAATGATACACACACATGCCCTCTCTTCTCTTCACTCTCACCCTCTGCTTTATGTAAATGGTACACACACATGCCGTCTCTTCCCTTCTCTCTCACCCTCTGCTTCATGTAAATGATACACACACACATGCCCTCTCTTCCTTCTCTCTCACCCTCTGCTTCATGTAAATGATACACACACATGCCCTCTCTTCTCTTTCAATTTTGATTAATGTCAATAGTACACACACACCTTCTGTTTCCTTCTTTCTCACCATCTGCTTCATGTAAATGATACACACACATGCCCTCTCTTCCTTCTCTCTCACCCTCTACTTCATGTGAATAGTACACACACATGCCCTCTCTTCCCTTCTCTCTCACCCTCTGCTTCATGTAAAGGACATACACACATGCCCTCTCTTCCCTTCTCTCTCACCCTCTGCTTCATGTAAATGACACACACACCCTCTCTTCTCTTCTCTCTCACCCTCTGCTTCATGTAAATGGTACACACACACATGCCCTCTCTTCCCTTCTCTCTCACCCTCTGCTTCATGTGAATAGTACACACACATGCCCTCTATTCTCTTCCCTTCTCTCTCACCCTCTGCTTCATGTGAATAGTACACACACATGCCCTCTATTCTCTTCAATCTCACCCTCTGATTCATGTAAATGATACACACACATGCCCTCTCTTCCTTCTCTCTTACCCTCTGCTTCATGTAAATGATACACACACATGCCCTCTCTTCCTTCTCTCTCATCCTCTGCTTCATGTAAATAGTGCACACACATGCCCCCTCTCTTCCCTTCTCTCTCACCCTCTGCTTCATGTAAATAGTACACACACATGCCCCCTCTCTTCCCTTCTCTCTCACCCTCTGCTTCATGTAAATAGTACACACACATGCCCTCTCTTCCCTTCTCTCTCACTCTCTGCTTCATGTAAATAGTACACACACATTCCCTCTCTTCCCTTCTCTCTCACCCTCTGCTTCATGTAAATAGTACACACACATTCCCTCTCTTCCCTCTCTCGTCCTCTCTACTTCATGTAAATAGTACACACACATGCCCTCTCTTCCCTTCTCTCTCACCCTCTGCTTCATGTAAATGATACACACACATGTCCTCTCTTCCTTCTCTCTCACCCTCTGCTTCATGTAAATGATACACACACATGCCCTCTCTTCCTTCTCTCTCACCCTCTGCTTCATGTAAACGATACACACACATGCCCTCTCTTCCCTTCTCTCTCACCCTCTGCTTCATGTAAACGATACACACACATGCCCTCTCTTCCCTTCTCTCTCACCCTCTGCTTCATGTAAATGATACACACACATGCCCTCTCTTCTCTTCACTCTCACCCTCTGCTTCATGTAAATGTTACACACACATGTCCTCTCTTCCTTCTCTCTCACCCTCTGCTTCATGTAAATGATACACACACACACATGCCCTCTCTTCCTTCTCTCTCACCCTCTGCTTCATGTAAACGATACACACACATGCCCTCTCTTCCTTCTCTCTCACCCTCTGCTTCATGTAAACGATACACACACATGCCCTCTCTTCCCTTCTGTTACAAACTGCTGTTTGTAACTGGCCCTTTAAATGAAAAATTGCCCTGCTTCCCTGGATTTTGGAGAAGCCTATTTGCCAGCCTCCTTCCACATGACTATGGCCCCTGGAAGATTGTGCCCCTGAGGACATATTGACTTTTGTTGGGTGTGTGTGGCCCTTTAAGAACCATCTGGGGACATATTGTGACTTTGATGAACAATGCCCCTTTAAGACTATGTCCCCAGACCTGTGAAATGACTTGTCCCTGGCTTTCTCCCACTTGGTTCAGTTTCATTGTGTGCCATTAAGAGTTAAATTTTGTTCAGCTTCAAGAAACCTATTCTAAATACAAGTCTGCTGGGATTAGCTCTAATTAGGTTTAGTGATCAACTTTCCCATTGTCTAATCAGACTAGTATTGATAAGGTGGACTGCATTGTTTTATTGTGTGTAATGTTATCTGCTGAAGTAAATGTTGTGGCCTGTCAAAGGGAGTGTCTCTCTATCTAATATCAAATGTGTGATGGGGGATTTTATGCCTCCCCCTGAGAGTGTCCTGTTTGCATGTAACCTGAATAAAAGCAGGCTGTGTGCTCCAGCACATCAGACCTATTTTCTGTCCCTCTAACTTGCAGCTTTGACTCATGTTTGTAGGGGACAGCTTCAGCTAATATCACTACAGGGATTGCTGACTATGGTGCTGATGATTCTTTGGTGAGCGCTAGGAGCATCCTTTTCTACGGTCCAACTTCCAGCCAGCCTGGAGGCAACCGTAACATTTGGCGGCAGCGGTGGGATTAGCGTCCTAGCGCAAGGAGCAGCACCACAACAGCACTGGTATCGTAGGAGAGTTATTGAGGGCAACGCTAGCCACTGCGCAGCATCCCTACCTACAGCAGCATGGAGCTGACAAGACACTGGTCAGAACCCTGTGAAGAGCACCTCAACCTGATCCGTCGCTATGAGGGCGCGGATTTCGCTCCAGAGGTAAAGAGGCGGCTAGTCCGATATGGTCCAGACCCTGCGCAGGAGGTAGTCAGTCGCATCATCCGGGAATTGGATACGGAGAACAAAGCGGCACGAGCCTTTGAGCGCCAACTGTGGAGTTTGAGGGTCTGGACACCTGGTCTCCAGCGAGAAAGTGAGTCACAGGGAGCGGAGAGCAACGACCTCCCTCCCCAGCGGCAGCCGGAGTTACAGGGAGAGGAGAGCAGCGACCTCCCTCCCCAGCGGCAGTATACCGTGCAGAGGGAAGAGACAACCAGTCTCCTTCCCCAGCCAGAGATACCAGAGGCAGCAGGCCTCATAGACTGGTCCTGGGAGGACCCCCAGCAGGCAGGTGGAGATGGGACCGCAGTCTCTCTACCGGCCCTACAGGGATGCTGGGCAGGCGGCCCAGATCCCCAGCGACAGACCCAGCTACAGGGAGGGGAGAGCATCGACCTCCCTCCCCAGCCGGAGTGTGCCTTCCAGGGAGAGGAGACAACCGGTCTCTCTCCCCAGCCGCAGCATGTTCCACAGGAAGCGGAGAGCATCGACCTCCCTTCCCAACGGCCGCCGGAGTATCAGGAGGAGGAGGTAAGCCAATCTCCCCCTCCCCAGCTAACTCCTAACTTGGGCCCAGGGTTAACAGTGGAGATGTTGGGCCCCACTGACCCCCACGTTCCCTTTGCCACCGGGCAGGACTATGCCCCAATTCCCCCAGCAGAAGAGCTGGCATCAGGACAGAGCGCTGCTGGCCTCTGCCCTACAGACCTTGTCCTTGTTACAGAACTGACCTGCAAACCCCTCACCCCAGCAGAAGCGCTGGCACCAGGGCAGAGTGCCGCTGGCCTCTGCCCCCCAAGTACCATCAGCTATTTGCCCAGCTGCGCCAGGAAGGCCGAGGATGCTGCACTTTCATCCTGCAACCTGGAACTTACAGGCCAGTACTACGTATTGTGGGGGGGCTACTTTGCTGCTAGCGATTATTTGTGGGTGGGTTGCGAGACTAACTTGGGCACTGACCGGCAGAAGGTCAGGTGCCTGGTTAGTCTCCCTCCAAAAGGGGAGATATGTTACAAACTGCTGTTTGTAACTGGCCCTTTAAATGAAAAATTGCCCTGCTTCCCTGGATTTTGGAGAAGCCTATTTGCCAGCCTCCTTCCACATGACTATGGCCCCTGGAAGATTGTGCCCCTGAGGACATATTGACTTTTGTTGGGTGTGTGTGGCCCTTTAAGAACCATCTGGGGACATATTGTGACTTTGATGAACAATGCCCCTTTAAGACTATGTCCCCAGACCTGTGAAATGACTTGTCCCTGGCTTTCTCCCACTTGGTTCAGTTTCATTGTGTGCCATTAAGAGTTAAATTTTGTTCAGCTTCAAGAAACCTATTCTAAATACAAGTCTGCTGGGATTAGCTCTAATTAGGTTTAGTGATCAACTTTCCCATTGTCTAATCAGACTAGTATTGATAAGGTGGACTGCATTGTTTTATTGTGTGTAATGTTATCTGCTGAAGTAAATGTTGTGGCCTGTCAAAGGGAGTGTCTCTCTATCTAATATCAAATGTGTGATGGGGGATTTTATGCCTCCCCCTGAGAGTGTCCTGTTTGCATGTAACCTGAATAAAAGCAGGCTGTGTGCTCCAGCACATCAGACCTATTTTCTGTCCCTCTAACTTGCAGCTTTGACTCATGTTTGTAGGGGACAGCTTCAGCTAATATCACTACAGGGATTGCTGACTATGGTGCTGATGATTCTTTGGTGAGCGCTAGGAGCATCCTTTTCTACGGTCCAACTTCCAGCCAGCCTGGAGGCAACCGTAACACCTTCTCTCTCACCCTCTGCTTCATGTAAACGATACACACACATGCCCTCTCTTCCCTTCTCTCTCACCCTCTGCTTCATGTAAATGATACACACACACATGCCCTCTCTTCCTTCTCTCTCACCCTCTGCTTCATGTAAACGATACACACACATGCCCTCTCTTCCTTCTCTCTCACCCTCTGCTTCATGTAAACGATACACACACATGCCCTCTCTTCCCTTCTCTCTCACCCTCTGCTTCATGTAAACGATACACACACATGCCCTCTCTTCCCTTCTCTCTCACCCTCTGCTTCATGTAAATGATACACACACATGCCCTCTCTTCTCTTCACTCTCACGCTCTGCTTCATGTAAATGTTACACACACATGCCCTCTCTTCCGTCTCTCGTCCTCTCTGCTTCATGTAAATGATACACACACATGCCCTCTCTTCCTTCTCTGTCACCCTCTACTTCATGTAAATGACACACACACACACCCTATCTTCCCTTCTCTCTCACCCTCTGCTTCATTTAAATAACACACACACACATGCCCTCTCTTCTCTTCTCTCTCACCCTCTGCTTCATGTAAATGGTACACACACACACGCCCTCTCTTCCCTTCTCTCTCACCCTCTGCTTCATGTGAATAGTACACACACATGCCCTCTATTCTCTTCCCTTCTCTCTCACCCTCTGCTTCATGTGAATAGTACACACACATGCCCTCTATTTTCTTCACTCTCACCCTCTGCTTCATGTAAATGATACACACACATGCCCTCTCTTCTCTTCACTCTCACCCTCTGCTTCATGTAAATGGTACACACACACGCCCTCTCTTCCCTTCTCTCTCACCCTCTGCTTCATGTGAATAGTACACACACATGCCCTCTATTCTCTTCCCTTCTCTCTCACCCTCTGCTTCATGTGAATAGTACACACACATTCCCTCTATTCTCTTCAATCTCACCCTCCGCTTCATGTAAATGATACACACACATGCCCTCTCTTCCCTTCTCTCTCACCCTCTGCTTCATGTAAATGATACACACACATGCCCTCTCTTCTCTTCACTCTCACCCTCTGCTTTATGTAAATGGTACACACACATGCCCTCTCTTCCCTCTTTTGTCCTCTCTGCTTCATGTAAATGGCACACACACATGCCGTCTCTTCCCTTCTCTCTCACCCTCTGCTTCATGTAAATGATACACACACACATGCCCTCTCTTCCTTCTCTCTCACCCTCTGCTTCATGTAAATGATACACACACATGCCCTCTCTTCTCTTTCAATTTTGATTAATGTCAATAGTACACACACACCTTCTGTTTCCTTCTTTCTCACCATCTGCTTCATGTAAACGATACACACACATGCCCTCTCTTCCCTTCTGTTACAAACTGCTGTTTGTAACTGGCCCTTTAAATGAAAAATTGCCCTGCTTCCCTGGATTTTGGAGAAGCCTATTTGCCAGCCTCCTTCCACATGACTATGGCCCCTGGAAGATTGTGCCCCTGAGGACATATTGACTTTTGTTGGGTGTGTGTGGCCCTTTAAGAACCATCTGGGGACATATTGTGACTTTGATGAACAATGCCCCTTTAAGACTATGTCCCCAGACCTGTGAAATGACTTGTCCCTGGCTTTCTCCCACTTGGTTCAGTTTCATTGTGTGCCATTAAGAGTTAAATTTTGTTCAGCTTCAAGAAACCTATTCTAAATACAAGTCTGCTGGGATTAGCTCTAATTAGGTTTAGTGATCAACTTTCCCATTGTCTAATCAGACTAGTATTGATAAGGTGGACTGCATTGTTTTATTGTGTGTAATGTTATCTGCTGAAGTAAATGTTGTGGCCTGTCAAAGGGAGTGTCTCTCTATCTAATATCAAATGTGTGATGGGGGATTTTATGCCTCCCCCTGAGAGTGTCCTGTTTGCATGTAACCTGAATAAAAGCAGGCTGTGTGCTCCAGCACATCAGACCTATTTTCTGTCCCTCTAACTTGCAGCTTTGACTCATGTTTGTAGGGGACAGCTTCAGCTAATATCACTACAGGGATTGCTGACTATGGTGCTGATGATTCTTTGGTGAGCGCTAGGAGCATCCTTTTCTACGGTCCAACTTCCAGCCAGCCTGGAGGCAACCGTAACATTTGGCGGCAGCGGTGGGATTAGCGTCCTAGCGCAAGGAGCAGCACCACAACAGCACTGGTATCGTAGGAGAGTTATTGAGGGCAACGCTAGCCACTGCGCAGCATCCCTACCTACAGCAGCATGGAGCTGACAAGACACTGGTCAGAACCCTGTGAAGAGCACCTCAACCTGATCCGTCGCTATGAGGGCGCGGATTTCGCTCCAGAGGTAAAGAGGCGGCTAGTCCGATATGGTCCAGACCCTGCGCAGGAGGTAGTCAGTCGCATCATCCGGGAATTGGATACGGAGAACAAAGCGGCACGAGCCTTTGAGCGCCAACTGTGGAGTTTGAGGGTCTGGACACCTGGTCTCCAGCGAGAAAGTGAGTCACAGGGAGCGGAGAGCAACGACCTCCCTCCCCAGCGGCAGCCGGAGTTACAGGGAGAGGAGAGCAGCGACCTCCCTCCCCAGCGGCAGTATACCGTGCAGAGGGAAGAGACAACCAGTCTCCTTCCCCAGCCAGAGATACCAGAGGCAGCAGGCCTCATAGACTGGTCCTGGGAGGACCCCCAGCAGGCAGGTGGAGATGGGACCGCAGTCTCTCTACCGGCCCTACAGGGATGCTGGGCAGGCGGCCCAGATCCCCAGCGACAGACCCAGCTACAGGGAGGGGAGAGCATCGACCTCCCTCCCCAGCCGGAGTGTGCCTTCCAGGGAGAGGAGACAACCGGTCTCTCTCCCCAGCCGCAGCATGTTCCACAGGAAGCGGAGAGCATCGACCTCCCTTCCCAACGGCCGCCGGAGTATCAGGAGGAGGAGGTAAGCCAATCTCCCCCTCCCCAGCTAACTCCTAACTTGGGCCCAGGGTTAACAGTGGAGATGTTGGGCCCCACTGACCCCCACGTTCCCTTTGCCACCGGGCAGGACTATGCCCCAATTCCCCCAGCAGAAGAGCTGGCATCAGGACAGAGCGCTGCTGGCCTCTGCCCTACAGACCTTGTCCTTGTTACAGAACTGACCTGCAAACCCCTCACCCCAGCAGAAGCGCTGGCACCAGGGCAGAGTGCCGCTGGCCTCTGCCCCCCAAGTACCATCAGCTATTTGCCCAGCTGCGCCAGGAAGGCCGAGGATGCTGCACTTTCATCCTGCAACCTGGAACTTACAGGCCAGTACTACGTATTGTGGGGGGGCTACTTTGCTGCTAGCGATTATTTGTGGGTGGGTTGCGAGACTAACTTGGGCACTGACCGGCAGAAGGTCAGGTGCCTGGTTAGTCTCCCTCCAAAAGGGGAGATATGTTACAAACTGCTGTTTGTAACTGGCCCTTTAAATGAAAAATTGCCCTGCTTCCCTGGATTTTGGAGAAGCCTATTTGCCAGCCTCCTTCCACATGACTATGGCCCCTGGAAGATTGTGCCCCTGAGGACATATTGACTTTTGTTGGGTGTGTGTGGCCCTTTAAGAACCATCTGGGGACATATTGTGACTTTGATGAACAATGCCCCTTTAAGACTATGTCCCCAGACCTGTGAAATGACTTGTCCCTGGCTTTCTCCCACTTGGTTCAGTTTCATTGTGTGCCATTAAGAGTTAAATTTTGTTCAGCTTCAAGAAACCTATTCTAAATACAAGTCTGCTGGGATTAGCTCTAATTAGGTTTAGTGATCAACTTTCCCATTGTCTAATCAGACTAGTATTGATAAGGTGGACTGCATTGTTTTATTGTGTGTAATGTTATCTGCTGAAGTAAATGTTGTGGCCTGTCAAAGGGAGTGTCTCTCTATCTAATATCAAATGTGTGATGGGGGATTTTATGCCTCCCCCTGAGAGTGTCCTGTTTGCATGTAACCTGAATAAAAGCAGGCTGTGTGCTCCAGCACATCAGACCTATTTTCTGTCCCTCTAACTTGCAGCTTTGACTCATGTTTGTAGGGGACAGCTTCAGCTAATATCACTACAGGGATTGCTGACTATGGTGCTGATGATTCTTTGGTGAGCGCTAGGAGCATCCTTTTCTACGGTCCAACTTCCAGCCAGCCTGGAGGCAACCGTAACACCTTCTCTCTCACCCTCTGCTTCATGTAAACGATACACACACATGCCCTCTCTTCCCTTCTCTCTCACCCTCTGCTTCATGTAAATGATACACACACACATGCCCTCTCTTCCTTCTCTCTCACCCTCTGCTTCATGTAAACGATACACACACATGCCCTCTCTTCCTTCTCTCTCACCCTCTGCTTCATGTAAAAGATACACACACATGCCCTCTCTTCCCTTCTCTCTCACCCTCTGCTTCATGTAAACGATACACACACATGCCCTCTCTTCCCTTCTCTCTCACCCTCTGCTTCATGTAAATGATACACACACATGCCCTCTCTTCTCTTCACTCTCACCCTCTGCTTCATGTAAATGTTACACACACATGCCCTCTCTTCCGTCTCTCGTCCTCTCTGCTTCATGTAAATGATACACACACATGCCCTCTCTTCCTTCTCTGTCACCCTCTACTTCATGTAAATGACACACACACACACCCTATCTTCCCTTCTCTCTCACCCTCTGCTTCATTTAAATAACACACACACACATGCCCTCTCTTCTCTTCTCTCTCACCCTCTGCTTCATGTAAATGGTACACACACACACGCCCTCTCTTCCCTTCTCTCTCACCCTCTGCTTCATGTGAATAGTACACACACATGCCCTCTATTCTCTTCCCTTCTCTCTCACCCTCTGCTTCATGTGAATAGTACACACACATGCCCTCTATTTTCTTCAATCTCACCCTCTGCTTCATGTAAATGATACACACACATGCCCTCTCTTCTCTTCACTCTCACCCTCTGCTTCATGTGAATAGTACACACACACGCCCTCTCTTCCCTTCTCTCTCACCCTCTGCTTCATGTGAATAGTACACACACATGCCCTCTATTCTCTTCCCTTCTCTCTCACCCTCTGCTTCATGTGAATAGTACACACACATTCCCTCTATTCTCTTCAATCTCACCCTCCGCTTCATGTAAATGATACACACACATGCCCTCTCTTCCCTTCTCTCTCACCCTCTGCTTCATGTAAATGATACACACACATGCCCTCTCTTCTCTTCACTCTCACCCTCTGCTTTATGTAAATGGTACACACACATGCCCTCTCTTCCCTCTTTTGTCCTCTCTGCTTCATGTAAATGGCACACACACATGCCGTCTCTTCCCTTCTCTCTCACCCTCTGCTTCATGTAAATGATACACACACACATGCCCTCTCTTCCTTCTCTCTCACCCTCTGCTTCATGTAAATGATACACACACATGCCCTCTCTTCTCTTTCAATTTTGATTAATGTCAATAGTACACACACACCTTCTGTTTCCTTCTTTCTCACCATCTGCTTCATGTAAATGATACACACACATGCCCTCTCTTCCTTCTCTCTCACCCTCTACTTCATGTGAATAGTACACACACATGCCCTCTCTTCCCTTCTCTCTCACCCTCTGCTTCATGTAAAGGACATACACACATGCCCTCTCTTCCCTTCTCTCTCACCCTCTGCTTCATGTAAATGACACACACACCCTCTCTTCTCTTCTCTCTCACCCTCTGCTTCATGTAAATGGTACACACACACATGCCCTCTCTTCCCTTCTCTCTCACCCTCTGCTTCATGTGAATAGTACACACACATGCCCTCTATTCTCTTCCCTTCTCTCTCACCCTCTGCTTCATGTGAATAGTACACACACATGCCCTCTATTCTCTTCAATCTCACCCTCTGTTTCATGTAAATGATACACACACATGCCCTCTCTTCCTTCTCTCTTACCCTCTGCTTCATGTAAATGATACACACACATGCCCTCTCTTCCTTCTCTCTCATCCTCTGCTTCATGTAAATAGTGCACACACATGCCCCCTCTCTTCCCTTCTCTCTCACCCTCTGCTTCATGTAAATAGTACACACACATGCCCCCTCTCTTCCCTTCTCTCTCACCCTCTGCTTCATGTAAATAGTACACACACATTCCCTCTCTTCCCTTCTCTCTCACTCTCTGCTTCATGTAAATAGTACACACACATTCCCTCTCTTCCCTTCTCTCTCACCCTCTGCTTCATGTAAATAGTACACACACATTCCCTCTCTTCCCTCTCTCGTCCTCTCTACTTCATGTAAATAGTACACACACATGCCCTCTCTTCCCTTCTCTCTCACCCTCTGCTTCATGTAAATGATACACACACATGTCCTCTCTTCCTTCTCTCTCACCCTCTGCTTCATGTAAATGATACACACACATGTCCTCTCTTCCTTCTCTCTCACCCTCTGCTTCATGTAAATGATACACACACATGTCCTCTCTTCCCTTCTCTCTCACCCTCTGCTTCATGTAAATGATACACACACATGCCCTCTCTTCTCTTCACTCTCACCCTCTACTTCATGTAAATGTTACACACACATGTCCTCTCTTCCTTCTCTCTCACCCTCTGCTTCATGTAAATGATACACACACACATGCCCTCTTTTCCTTCTCTCTCACCCTCTGCTTCATGTAAACGATACACACACATGCCCTCTCTTCCTTCTCTCTCACCCTCTGCTTCATGTAAACGATACACACACATGCCCTCTCTTCCCTTCTCTCTCACCCTCTGCTTCATGTAAACGATACACACACATGCCCTCTCTTCCCTTCTCTCTCACCCTCTGCTTCATGTAAATGATACACACACACATGCCCTCTCTTCCTTCTCTCTCACCCTCTGCTTCATGTAAACGATACACACACATGCCCTCTCTTCCTTCTCTCTCACCCTCTGCTTCATGTAAACGATACACACACATGCCCTCTCTTCCCTTCTCTCTCACCCTCTGCTTCATGTAAACGATACACACACATGCCCTCTCTTCCCTTCTCTCTCACCCTCTGCTTCATGTAAACGATACACACACATGCCCTCTCTTCCCTTCTCTCTCACCCTCTGCTTCATGTAAATGATACACACATGTGTCCTCTCTTCCCTTCTCTCTCACCCTCTGCTTCATGTAAATGATACACACACATGCCCTCTCTTCCCTTCTCTATCACCCTCTGCTTCATGTAAACGATACACACACACATGCCCTCTCTTCCCTTCTCTCTCACCCTCTGCTTCATGTAAATGATACACACACATGCCCTCTCTTCTCTTCACTCTCACCCTCTGCTTCATGTAAATGTTACACACACATGCCCTCTCTTCCCTCTCTCGTCCTCTCTGCTTCATGTAAATGATACACACACATGTCCTCTCTTCCTTCTCTCTCACCCTCTGCTTCATGTAAATGATACACACCCACATGCCCTCTCTTCCTTCTCTCTCACCCTCTGCTTCATGTAAACGATACACACACATGCCCTCTCTTCCTTCTCTCTCACCCTCTGCTTCATGTAAACGATACACACACATGCCCTCTCTTCCCTTCTCTCTCACCCTCTGCTTCATGTAAACGATACACACACATGCCCTCTCTTCCCTTCTCTCTCACCCTCTGCTTCATGTAAATGATACACACACATGTCCTCTCTTCTCTTCACTCTCACCCTCTGCTTCATGTAAACGATACACACACATGCCCTCTCTTCCCTTCTCTCTCACCCTCTGCTTCATGTAAATGATACACACACATGCCCTCTCTTCTCTTCACTCTCACCCTCTGCTTCATGTAAATGTTACACACACATGTCCTCTCTTCCTTCTCTCTCACCCTCTGCTTCATGTAAATGATACACACACACATGCCCTCTCTTCCTTCTCTCTCACCCTCTGCTTCATGTAAACGATACACACACATGCCCTCTCTTCCTTCTCTCTCACCCTCTGCTTCATGTAAATGATACACACACATGCCCTCTCTTCCCTTCTCTCTCACCCTCTGCTTCATGTAAACGATACACACACATGCCCTCTCTTCCCTTCTCTCTCACCCTCTGCTTCATGTAAATGATACACACACACATGCCCTCTCTTCCTTCTCTCTCACCCTCTTCTTCATGTAAATGATACACACACATGCCCTCTCTTCCTTCTCTCTCACCCTCTGCTTCATGTAAACGATACACACACATGCCCTCTCTTCCCTTCTCTCTCACCCTCTGCTTCATGTAAACGATACACACACATGCCCTCTCTTCCCTTCTCTCTCACCCTCTGCTTCATGTAAATGATACACACACATGCCCTCTCTTCCCTTCTCTCTCACCCTCTGCTTCATGTAAATGACACACACACACACACACCCTCTCTTCTCTCTCACCCTCTGCTTCATGTAAATAGTGCACACACATGCCCTCTCTTCCTTCTTTCTCACCCTCTGCTTCATGTAAATAGTACACACACATGCCCTCTCTTCTTTTCACTCACCCTCTGCTTCATGTAAATAGTGCACACACACGCCCTCTCTTCCTTCTTTCTCACCCTCTGCTTCATGTAAATAGTGCACACACACGCCCTCTCTTCCTTCTTTCTCACCCTCTGCTTCATGTAAATAGTGCACACACACGCCCTCTCTTCCTTCTTTCTCACCCTCTGCTTCATGTAAATAGTGCACACACATGCCCTCTCTTTCCTTCTCTCTCACTCTCTGCTTCATGTAAATAGTACACACACGCCCTCTCTTCCCTCTCTCGTCCTCTCTACTTCATGTAAATAGTAAACACACATGCCCTCTCTTCCCTTCTCTCTCACCCTCTGCTTCATGTAAATGATACACACACATGCCCTCTCTTCCCTTCTCTCTCACCCTCTGCTTCATGTAAATGATACACACATGTGTCCTCTCTTCCCTTCTCTCTCACCCTCTGCTTCATGTAAATGATACACACACATGCCCTCTCTTCCCTTCTCTATCACCCTCTGCTTCATGTAAACGATACACACACACATGCCCTCTCTTCCCTTCTCTCTCACCCTCTGCTTCATGTAAATGATACACACACATGCCCTCTCTTCTCTTCACTCTCACCCTCTGCTTCATGTAAATGTTACACACACATGCCCTCTCTTCCCTCTCTCGTCCTCTCTGCTTCATGTAAATGATACACACACATGTCCTCTCTTCCTTCTCTCTCACCCTCTGCTTCATGTAAATGATACACACCCACATGCCCTCTCTTCCTTCTCTCTCACCCTCTGCTTCATGTAAACGATACACACACACATGCCCTCTCTTCCTTCTCTCTCACCCTCTGCTTCATGTAAACGATACACACACATGCCCTCTCTTCCCTTCTCTCTCACCCTCTGCTTCATGTAAACGATACACACACATGCCCTCTCTTCCCTTCTCTCTCACCCTCTGCTTCATGTAAATGATACACACACATGTCCTCTCTTCTCTTCACTCTCACCCTCTGCTTCATGTAAACGATACACACACATGCCCTCTCTTCCCTTCTCTCTCGTCCTTTCTGCTTCATGTAAATGATACACACACATGCCCTCTCTTCTCTTCACTCTCACCCTCTGCTTCATGTAAATGTTACACACACATGTCCTCTCTTCCTTCTCTCTCACCCTCTGCTTCATGTAAATGATACACACACACATGCCCTCTCTTCCTTCTCTCTCACCCTCTGCTTCATGTAAACGATACACACACATGCCCTCTCTTCCTTCTCTCTCACCCTCTGCTTCATGTAAAAGATACACACACATGCCCTCTCTTCCCTTCTCTCTCACCCTCTGCTTCATGTAAACGATACACACACATGCCCTCTCTTCCCTTCTCTCTCACCCTCTGCTTCATGTAAATGATACACACACACATGCCCTCTCTTCCTTCTCTCTCACCCTCTGCTTCATGTAAACGATACACACACATGCCCTCTCTTCCTTCTCTCTCACCCTCTGCTTCATGTAAACGATACACACACATGCCCTCTCTTCCCTTCTCTCTCACCCTCTGCTTCATGTAAACGATACACACACATGCCCTCTCTTCCCTTCTCTCTCACCCTCTGCTTCATGTAAATGATACACACACATGCCCTCTCTTCCCTTCTCTCTCACCCTCTGCTTCATGTAAATGACACACACACACACACCCTCTCTTCTCTCTCACCCTCTGCTTCATGTAAATAGTGCACACACATGCCCTCTCTTCCTTCTTTCTCACCCTCTGCTTCATGTAAATAGTACACACACATGCCCTCTCTTCTTTTCACTCACCCTCTGCTTCATGTAAATAGTGCACACACACGCCCTCTCTTCCTTCTTTCTCACCCTCTGCTTCATGTAAATAGTGCACACACACGCCCTCTCTTCCTTCTTTCTCACCCTCTGCTTCATGTAAATAGTGCACACACACGCCCTCTCTTCCTTCTTTCTCACCCTCTGCTTCATGTAAATAGTGCACACACATGCCCTCTCTTTCCTTCTCTCTCACTCTCTGCTTCATGTAAATAGTACACACACGCCCTCTCTTCCCTCTCTCGTCCTCTCTACTTCATGTAAATAGTAAACACACATGCCCTCTCTTCCCTTCTCTCTCACCCTCTGCTTCATGTAAATGATACACACACATGCCCTCTCTTCCCTTCTCTCTCACCCTCTGCTTCATGTAAATGATACACACATGTGTCCTCTCTTCCCTTCTCTCTCACCCTCTGCTTCATGTAAATGATACACACACATGCCCTCTCTTCCCTTCTCTATCACCCTCTGCTTCATGTAAACGATACACACACACATGCCCTCTCTTCCCTTCTCTCTCACCCTCTGCTTCATGTAAATGATACACACACATGCCCTCTCTTCTCTTCACTCTCACCCTCTGCTTCATGTAAATGTTACACACACATGCCCTCTCTTCCCTCTCTCGTCCTCTCTGCTTCATGTAAATGATACACACACATGTCCTCTCTTCCTTCTCTCTCACCCTCTGCTTCATGTAAATGATACACACCCACATGCCCTCTCTTCCTTCTCTCTCACCCTCTGCTTCATGTAAACGATACACACACACATGCCCTCTCTTCCTTCTCTCTCACCCTCTGCTTCATGTAAACGATACACACACATGCCCTCTCTTCCCTTCTCTCTCACCCTCTGCTTCATGTAAACGATACACACACATGCCCTCTCTTCCCTTCTCTCTCACCCTCTGCTTCATGTAAATGATACACACACATGTCCTCTCTTCTCTTCACTCTCACCCTCTGCTTCATGTAAATGTTACACACACATGCCCTCTCTTCCCTCTCTCGTCCTTTCTGCTTCATGTAAATGATACACACACATGTCCTCTCTTCCTTCTCTCTCACCCTCTGCTTCATGTAAATGATACACACCCACATGCCCTCTCTTCCTTCTCTCTCACCCTCTGCTTCATGTAAACGATACACACACACATGCCCTCTCTTCCTTCTCTCTCACCCTCTGCTTCATGTAAACGATACACACACATGCCCTCTCTTCCCTTCTCTCTCACCCTCTGCTTCATGTAAACGATACACACACATGCCCTCTCTTCCCTTCTCTCTCACCCTCTGCTTCATGTAAATGATACACACACATGTCCTCTCTTCTCTTCACTCTCACCCTCTGCTTCATGTAAATGTTACACACACATGCCCTCTCTTCCCTCTCTCGTCCTCTCTGCTTCATGTAAATGATACACACACATGCCCTCTCTTCCCTTCTCTCTCACCCGCTGCTTCATGTAAATGATACACACACATGCCCTCTCTTCTCTTTCAATTTTGATTAATGTCAATAGTACACACACACCTTCTGTTTCCTTCTTTCTCACCCTCTGCTTCATGTAAATGATACACACACATGCCCTCTCTTCCTTCTCTCTCACCCTCTGCTTCATGTAAATGATACACACACATGCCCTCTCTTCCTTCTCTCTCACACTCTACTTCATGTGAATAGTACACACACATGCCCTTTCTTCCCTTCTCTCTCACCCTCTGCTTCATGTAAATGACATACACACATGCCCTCTCTTCCCTTCTCTCTCACCCTCTGCTTCATGTAAATGATACACACACATGCCCTCTCTTCTCTTCTCTCTCACCCTCTGCTTCATGTAAATGGTACACACACACATGCCCTCTCTTCCCTACTCTCTCACCCTCTGCTTCATGTGAATAGTACACACACATGCCCTCTATTCTCTTCCCTTCTCTCTCACCCTCTGCTTCATGTGAATAGTACACACACATGCCCTCTATTCTCTTCAATCTCACCCTCTGCTTCATGTAAATGATACACACACATGCCCTCTCTTCTCTTCACTCTCACCCTCTGCTTCATGTAAATGATACACACACATGCCCTCTCTCACCCTCGGCTTCATGTAAATGATACACACACATGCCCTCTCTTCTCTCTCACCCTCTGCTTCATGTGAATAGTACACACACATGCCCTCTATTCTCTTCAATCTCACCCTCTGCTTCATGTAAATGATACACACACATGCCCTCTCTTCTCTTCACTCTCACCCTCTGCTTCATGTAAATGATACACACACATGCGCTCTCTCACCCTCTGCTTCATGTAAATGATACACACACATGCCCTCTCTTCTCTTCACTCTCACCCTCTGCTTCATATAAATGGCACACACACATGCCCTCTCTCACACTCTGCTTCATGTGAATGATACACACACATGCCCTCTCTTCTCTTCTCTCTCACCCTCTGCGTCATGTAAATGGCACACACACATGTCCTCTCTTCCTTCTCTCTTACCCTCTGCTTCATGTAAATGATACACACACATGCCCTCTCTTCTCTTCACTCTCACCCTCTGCTTCATATAAATTGCACACACACACATGCCCTCTCTCACCCTCTGCGTCATGTAAATGGCACACACACATGCCCTCTCTCACACTCTGCTTCATGTGAATGATACACACACATGCCCTCTCTTCCCTTCTCTCTCACCCTCTGCTTCATGTAAACGATACACACACATGCCCTCTCTTCCCTTCTCTCTCACCCTCTGCTTCATGTAAACGATACACACACATGCCCTCTCTTCCCTTCTCTCTCACCCTCTGCTTCATGTAAATGATACACACACATGTCCTCTCTTCTCTTCACTCTCACCCTCTGCTTCATGTAAATGTTACACACACATGCCCTCTCTTCCCTCTCTCGTCCTTTCTGCTTCATGTAAATGATACACACACATGTCCTCTCTTCCTTCTCTCTCACCCTCTGCTTCATGTAAATGATACACACCCACATGCCCTCTCTTCCTTCTCTCTCACCCTCTGCTTCATGTAAACGATACACACACACATGCCCTCTCTTCCTTCTCTCTCACCCTCTGCTTCATGTAAAAGATACACACACATGCCCTCTCTTCCCTTCTCTCTCACCCTCTGCTTCATGTAAACGATACACACACATGTCCTCTCTTCCCTTCTCTCTCACCCTCTGCTTCATGTAAATGATACACACACATGTCCTCTCTTCTCTTCACTCTCACCCTCTGCTTCATGTAAATGTTACACACACATGCCCTCTCTTCCCTCTCTCGTCCTCTCTGCTTCATGTAAATGATACACACACATGCCCTCTCTTCCCTTCTCTCTCACCCGCTGCTTCATGTAAATGATACACACACATGCCCTCTCTTCTCTTTCAATTTTGATTAATGTCAATAGTACACACACACCTTCTGTTTCCTTCTTTCTCACCCTCTGCTTCATGTAAATGATACACACACATGCCCTCTCTTCCTTCTCTCTCACCCTCTGCTTCATGTAAATGATACACACACATGCCCTCTCTTCCTTCTCTCTCACCCTCTGCTTCATGTAAATGATACACACACATGCCCTCTCTTCCTTCTCTCTCACACTCTACTTCATGTGAATAGTACACACACATGCCCTTTCTTCCCTTCTCTCTCACCCTCTGCTTCATGTAAATGACATACACACATGCCCTCTCTTCCCTTCTCTCTCACCCTCTGCTTCATGTAAATGATACACACACATGCCCTCTCTTCTCTTCTCTCTCACCCTCTGCTTCATGTAAATGGTACACACACACATGCCCTCTCTTCCCTACTCTCTCACCCTCTGCTTCATGTGAATAGTACACACACATGCCCTCTATTCTCTTCCCTTCTCTCTCACCCTCTGCTTCATGTGAATAGTACACACACATGCCCTCTATTCTCTTCTCTCTCACCCTCTGCTTCATGTAAATGATACACACACATGCCCTCTCTTCTCTTCACTCTCACCCTCTGCTTCATGTAAATGATACACACACATGCCCTCTCTCACCCTCGGCTTCATGTAAATGATACACACACATGCCCTCTCTTCTCTCTCACCCTCTGCTTCATGTGAATAGTACACACACATGCCCTCTATTCTCTTCAATCTCACCCTCTGCTTCATGTAAATGATACACACACATGCCCTCTCTTCTCTTCACTCTCACCCTCTGCTTCATGTAAATGATACACACACATGCCCTCTCTCACCCTCTGCTTCATGTAAATGATACACACACATGCCCTCTCTTCTCTTCACTCTCACCCTCTGCTTCATATAAATGGCACACACACATGCCCTCTCTCACACTCTGCTTCATGTGAATGATACACACACATGCCCTCTCTTCTCTTCTCTCTCACCCTCTGCGTCATGTAAATGGCACACACACATGTCCTCTCTTCCTTCTCTCTTACCCTCTGCTTCATGTAAATGATACACACACATGCCCTCTCTTCTCTTCACTCTCACCCTCTGCTTCATATAAATTGCACACACACACATGCCCTCTCTCACCCTCTGCGTCATGTAAATGGCACACACACATGCCCTCTCTCACACTCTGCTTCATGTGAATGATACACACACATGCCCTCTCTTCCCTTCTCTCTCACCCTCTGCTTCATGTAAATGATACACACACATGCCCTCTCTTCCCTTCTCTCTCACCCTCTGCGTCATGTAAATGGTACACACATGCCCTCTCTCACCCTCTGCTTCATATAAATGGCACACACACATGCCCTCTCTCACACTCTGCTTCATGTGAATGATACACACACATGCCCTCTCTTCTCTTCTCTCTCACCCTCTGCTTCATATAAATGGCACACACACATGCCCTCTCTTCCCTTCTCTCTCATCCTCTGCTTCATGTAAATGATACACACACATGCCCTCTCTTCCCTTCTCTCTCACCCTCTGCTTCATATAAATGGCACACACACATGCCCTCTCTCACACTCTGCTTCATGTAAATGATACACACTACACACGCATGCCCTATCTTCCCTTTTTTTTTCTTCACGCTCTGCTTCATGTAAATGATACACACGCATGCCCTATCTTCCCTTTTTTTTTCTTCACGCTCTGCTTCATGTAAATGATACACACATGTGCCCTCTCTATCCCACTTCTAGTTCATTAAATGGTTTTCTGAAAACTCTTATTTTATTGTGAACTCAGACATTTGGGCCATTAATAAAGATTAAATATAGGAATAAATACGATGACAGTAGTGGAACATTATTTAATCTACAGACTATTATATATACATTTTGAAGGGACATTCCGGTGAAAATGTAAAAGCACATAAATTAGTTACATCTTTGAATAGAAACATTCAAGCAATATAAATGTATTGGCAAAAATACCTATAGTAAAAGTTATCACTGTTTTAGTGTTAGCATTTGTCTCTGCTCGTGCATGTGACGCATAGCTAGATATTCTCAGTGCACCAGCATTTTAAATACAGCAGCTGCTCAGAGCACCTGCGTGGCTTGTATCATGTCAGCAATTAACAAATTGAGTCATCACCAGATGGTAAAAGCACCTTAGGTTCTCTGAACAAGTGCTGTGTTTGAAATGCTGGTGCACGGTGCATACTTAAAGGGATGCTAAACCCAGTTTTTTTATTTAATGATTCAGATAGAGCATGCAATTTTAAGTAACTTTCTAATTCATTCCTATTATCAATTTTTATTTGTTCTCTTGCTATCTAAGAAGCCAGATCATTTTTGGTTCATATACCTGGACAGCACTCGTGTATTGGTGAGTGCATTTAGCCACTAATCAGCAAGCACAACCCAGGTTGTGAACCAAAAATGGGCCGGCTTCTAAACTTACATTCTTGCTTTTCAAATAAAGATAGCAAGAGAATGAAAATAAAAATTGATAATAGGAGTAAATTAAAAAGTTGTTTAAAATTGCATGCTCTATCTGAATCATGAAAGAAACAATTTGGGTTTAGTGTCCCTTTAAATACATGTTTGAAACAGCTATAGCTTTTATTAGAAGCAATTTTGCTAATACAGGTGTACCCCGCTCATACAGCGTGTTAGGGACCGGAGCCCCGCTGTACTTGCCAGTGCGTTTAAAAACTTGAAAATATGTTTGAACTAACATTTATTAGGGGTGCAATAGCGCTACGTTTAGTTTAACACTAGCACAGCACAGTATTTAATAAATACTGTACCTGTAAAATAGTGACAATTACTGTAGTAAAATTTGCCAGACTATAGCACTGAGACACAGATTGCACTGTGATGCTGTAAACAGAGTGAACTGTGCATAACGCAATGGTGCCAGTCACCTTCCTCGCAATCTCACGAAGATTACAGCACTTTTTCAAAATCCTTGGAGGTTGAACCTTTAGCTCCACAAAGCGCTGTATTAGCGCAGCGCTGTAAAGTGAGGTTTACCTGTACATCTATATTACAAAGATGCTTCTATTCAAAACTGAAATGCACCCATGTGGATTCTAATTTTGGCTGGAATGTTCTTTTCAGTTCTGAAATAAGTTTTGGGTGTTTATGCTTCATACTCGTACCTTCAAATTTGCAATATATTTGAAATATTTAACGTAACATCTAAACGTACAAATGTAATAAAATTACATTTTTGATGTTATTGATCAACCTCAATATGCACCAAATATTAAAGGGACAATCTACTTTTTTTTTATTTTTGTTCAAAAAGATAGATAACGA
Organism: Bombina bombina; assembly: GCF_027579735.1. Taxonomy (NCBI): domain Eukaryota; kingdom Metazoa; phylum Chordata; class Amphibia; order Anura; family Bombinatoridae; genus Bombina; species Bombina bombina. The sequence continues at coordinate 89,326 of NW_026512098.1, forward strand.
CTTTACTACCAATTCCCCAGCTTTGCTAAACCAACATTGTTATATTAATATACTTTATAACCTTAATTTATCTGTTTCTAAGCCTCTGCAGGCCATCTCTTATCTCAGTGCCTTTTATTAGCCTTTTACAGTGCTAGTTCATGTGTGTCATATGGATAACATTGTGCGCACTCCTGTGTAGACTGATAATAATTATGCAGGAACAGCACTAATTGGTTGAAATGCAAGATTGTGAAATAAACTGAGATACAGAGGCCATCTACATAGGCTTAGGTACAAGGTGATCACAGAGGTAAAAAGTATTAATATAACATTGTTTGTTATGTAAAACTGTAGAATGGGTAATAAAGGGATTGTCTATCTTTTTAAACAATAATAATTTTCAAGTAGATTCTCCCTTTAAGTGTATGGCAATTAAGTACCCATTACTGTGTTAAACAATAGTTGCCTTTGGGGTGAAATAAAATCCTAAACCTTGAAATATTGTCTGCAATAAATGTTCTTACAGATGACATTAATACTGACGTAGATGTTAAAGCAGAAGATCTGAGTGTAACGTGTCAGCTGGCAATTAAGGAAATGTGTGACAGTGACAATGAAGGTAAGTGCGTGTGTGACGTGTTTTCTGTTTTATAGGGTATTACCTGTTTTTTTATAGCTTGTTGTCTGTAAGTACTGTACATTATATTATCAGTCAGGGTGTCACCTCAATCACACACTGCAATAGTGTACGCAGTTGAATTGCATGTTTTAATGAGCTGTGAAGACACACAAGCAAATGCAGGCATGCAGCCCGTAGGTGAAACATTTATTTTAGATACATTTAGGGCCAGATTACGAGGGGCACGTTAACATTTATGCATGGGTGATAAGGAATTTTATCTCGGCTATTTGCTGGCATCCGCCCGTATTACAAGTTGAAAGTACTCTAGAATGATTACCGCATCCTCAGAGCCCTGGTTAACTGTTTTGGGAAACACAGTGTCACAAAAAAAAAGTACATTTTCGCTTGTGAGGGATACCCCGACTGGGTAGCTCCGTCCAAAGGGTCCTGCTTCCTCCCTGCTGACTGCAGCTGTGTAGCCGCCAAGTGATTACAGCCAGTAGCCCAGCCTGATACCCGACAACACCAGTATTCAGGCTTCCACCCTGTGACAGACTCTGGTTCCCCCGACTGGGTAGCTCTGCCAAATGGTTCTTCCTCTCCCTGACAACAGGTCACTATGTAGCAGAGAAAGTGGCAGACTCTGGCCACCCCGACTAGGTAGCTCTGTCAAACGGTTCCTTCTGACAACCAGAACCTGGAACAAGCCGCTATGTAGCGGGGAAAGTGAAAATATCAATCACCACCAAAAATAACTAGACAGACTAGCATTCAGGTGAAAAAAGGAACTGATTTTATTGGTAAACACACACACTCCTTACAAAAACACAGTCTTATCTCACTCCCAAATCTCCCGCCATTCCTGCCCCTCCAGACAGGCTGTCGTCAGCCATAGCAGCCACAGTCCCACAGAGTCCCCGGACACAGAGGTAGTGTTTTCAGGGTGTCATTTGAAAGCTCTCGGTCCCCAGATGCCACAGTCCAAAAATCGATGTGATTCATTACTGGGAACCAGAGTTACAGCCCATTAAAGATAGGGGGGTAGAGGTGTCCAAAACCCCCTGTTCCCAAAGTAGCTCCCTTACGGTAATTTCCCTACCTCTTGTCCTCCCCAGAGGCTACCAGTCCCCAAAAGAGTGGAGCTCTGGGGCAAAGGGCTGCTGGAGCGACTAGGGGTAAAGTTAGCGGGTGTCCGGCTTAATGCGGCTGGCCGGCAGTTCCAGGAGCCCGGACAGCCTAGAAGGGCTTTCCCGGTAGGGGTGCGCATCTTCACTGGTCTCACGATTCGATTCGATTATGATTATCATGTCAACGATTCAATTCGATTCCACGATGCATCACGATTACTACCCATGGTTTTCATCAACAAATTCATATTTTTGTTTAGAACAGTAAATGCTAAATGTGTGTATATTATAATATATATATATATATATATATATATATATATATATATACACACATAGTTATATACATGCTAACAATATATAAATTATATTCAATAAAAAATGTTTGCATCAATCTTTAACAAACAAAAGTCCATAGCCTTTAATACAGATATAAGTATAAAAAATACTCAAACTTTTCTAAAGGAACATAATTCACTATATAGGTAGTAAATGCTGTCTCCTGTCACTTTACACACAGCATCTTTGTATAAACATAAGCCTAAAAGTTCTTATCATAAAGTGAATTCATTATACACTACCGTATAGGAATATATTATATTTGGTACCTCTATATTTTTATATTTACACAGCACCCCCACACTGTTTATACACACTGTATACTCACACCAGGCACAAGACGCTTGTCACACTGTATTTACACACGCATTGAATATCAACCGATCTGTAAACTGTACTCACAATAACGTTGCATGCGCTCCATGTAACATCGCAACACATCACCTCATTTTGCTCAAGAACCCCCTCACCTGCACAGGGTCTGCCATCTTGCTCCATTCATGCTCCTCTATCCCCAGAGGAAAGCACTTGTTCAAGACCTCAACCATCTCACTGCACAGGCGCGACTTAGGGATCCCCGCAACCGTAGACAACAGAGCAGAGTATGGGTTCTTTAGTCAACCATATTGGGAAAGACAGAAGTTTTCGGGTGAGACCATTACGCAATCTGAGGGATGTTGTCCGAAAGGCGTGCTTCTGGAAAGCAATAGGCTGGTCTGTAGGAGGAAATAAAGGGAGAAAGTTCCTAGTCTTGCCGGGCAGGGTCACGTGACGTGTTAATCGATTCGGCTCTTCACTGCATCGATGCAGCATCGTTAAAGGCTGCATCGCGATGCATCGTGGTGCCGATTATTTTCAACACCCCTATTTCCCACTCAGATATCAGCTCTTTCCTGATCAGGTACACATAGCACAGCCAACATATAGCAAGAGCCTGGGATATCCTGTAGCCATGAACGGGCCAAAACTAATGTAAACCGGAGTGAGCCATGTAGTAAGGGGGTGGGGGTAGCCTTGGCGGACTGGTATCCGTGACATCTCCCCCCTTCCAGTTCAGCAGACCTGGCTAGATCATTAACTGGTTGGCCTGGGGCTGTCCGGTGGCCCTCTACTTGTCGATTGCTGGGAGAGGTCATCCCATCCCTCCTGGACTTGAGGCATCCATGGTGTTTCCCGCTGGCCTTCATCCCCTGCGCCCGGGGTGCAGGGATAGTTACCCAATGCAAAGTTTTCCGAGGCCGGTTCCAAAACAGTAGCTCTTTCCTCTCTGGGCTGCTCTCCCAGGAAAGGCACTTGCTAATCCAACTGGAGGGTGTACTATTCCTCACAACTGGGGAGTGTCTGAGGGATACAGGGCACAGGTGAGTGTACGTGTGTGATGTGTCTGAGGGATACAGGGCACAGGTGATTGTACTAGTGTGACGTGTGTCTGAGGGATACAGGGCACAGGTGAGTGTACGTGTGTGATGTGTCTGAGGGATACAGGGCACAGGTGAGTGAGTGTACTGTTGATGTGCCTGAGGGTTACAGGGTACAGGTGAGTGTACGTGTGTGATGTGTCTGAGGGATACAGGGCACAGGTGAGTGTACGTGTGTAATGTGTCTGAGGGATACAGGGTACAGGTGAGTGTACGTGTGTGATGTGTCTGAGGGATACAGGGCACAGGTGAGTGTACGTGTACGTGTGTGATGTGTCTGGGGGATACAGGGCACAGGTGAGTGTACGTGAATGATGTGTCTGAGGGATACAGGGCACAGGTGAGTGTACGTGTGTGATGTGAGATGTGACTGAGGGATACAGGGCACAGGTGAGTGTACGTGTGTGATGTGTCTGAGGGATACAGGGCACAGGTGAGTGTACGTGTGTGATGTGACTGAGGGATACAGGGCACAGGTGAGTGTACGTGTATGATGTGTCTGAGGGATACAGGGCACAGGTGAGTGTACGTGTGTGATGTAACTGAGGGATACAGGGCACAGGTGAGTGTACATGTGTGATGTGTCTAAGGGGATACAGGGCACAGGTGAGTGTACGTGTGTGATGTCACTGAGGGATACAGGGCACAGGTGAGTGTACATGTGTGATGTGTCTAAGGGGATACAGGGCACAGGTGAGTGTACATGTGTGATGTGTCTGAGGGATACAGGGCACAGGTGAGGTGTACGTGTGTGATGTGTCTGAGGGATACAGGGCACAGGTGAGTGTACGTGTGTGATGTGTCTGAGGGATACAAGGCACAGGTGAGTGTACATGTGTGATGTGTCTGAGGGATACAGGGCACAGGTGAGTGTACATGTGTGATGTGTCTGAGGAATACAGGGCACAGGTGAGTGTACGTGTGTGATGTGTCTGAGGGATACAGGGCACAGGTGAGTGTACGTGTGTGATGTGTCTGAGGGATACAGGGCACAGGTGAGTGTACGTGTGTGATGTGTCTGAGGGATACAGGGCACAGGTGAGTGTACGTGTGTGTTGTGTCTGAGGGATACAGGGCACAGGTGAGTGTACGTGTGTGATGTGTCTGAGGGATACAGGGCACAGGTGAGTGTACATGTTTGATTTGTCTGAGGGATACAGGGCACAGGTGAGTGTACGCAAGGGATACAGGGCACAGGTGAGTGTATGTGTGTGATGTGTCTGAGGGATACAGGGCACAGGTGAGTGTACATGTGAGATGTGTCTGAGGAATACAGGGCACAGGTGAGTGTACATGTTTGATGTGTCTGAGGGATACAGGACACAGGTGAGTGTACATGTGTGATGTGTCTGAGGGATACAGGGCACAGGTGAGTGTACATGTTTGATGTGCCTGAGGGATACAGGGCACAGGTGAGTGTACGTGTGTGATGTGTCTGAGGGATACAGGGCACATGTGAGTGTATGTGTGTGATGTGTCTGTGGGATACAGGGCACAGGTGAGTGTACATGTGTGATGTGTCTGAGGGACGCAGAGCAAAGGTGAGTGTACGTGTGTGATGTGTCTGAGGGAAGCAGGGTACAGGTGAGTGTACGTGTGATGTGTATGAGGGACGCAGAGCAAAGGTGAGTGTACGTGTGGGATGTGTCTGAGGGATACAGGGCACAGGTGAGTGTACATGTTTGATGTGTCTGAGGGATACAGGGCACAGGTGAGTGTATGTGTGTGATGTGTCTGAGGGATACAGGGTACAGGTGAGTGTACGTGTGTGATGTGTCTGTGGGACGCAGAGCAAAGGCGAGTGTACGTGTGTGATGTGTCTGAGGGATACAGGGCACAGGTGAGTGTACGTGTGTGATGTGTCTGAGGGACGCAGAGCAAAGGTGAGTGTACGTGTGTGATGTGTCTGAGGGATACAGGGTACAGGTGAGTGTACGTGTGTGATGTGTCTGAGGGACGCAGAGCAAAGGTGAGTGTACGTGTGTGATGTGTCTGAGGGATACAGGGCACAGGTGAGTGTATATGTGTGATGTGTCTGAGGGATACAGGGTACAGGTGAGTGTACGTGTGTGATGTGTCTGAGGGACGCAGAGCAAAGGTGAGTGTACGTGTGTGATGTGTCTGAGGGATACAGGGTACAGGTGAGTGTACGTGTGTGATGTTTCTGAGGGACGCTGAGCATAGGTGAGTGTACGTGTGTGACGTGTCTGACCATGGAACTCCCAGTAAAGTAGCCTATAAGTTTCTCATAAAATTGTGCATACATAAATAGCATTATAAACACGTTTTTTTAACCCTTTAAGGACACAGCTTTCAGTTTGCTCAATTGTTTTATGACGGAAAAATTCCGTCATATGTCCTTAAGAGGTTAAAGAACTACCTTGTTATTTGACTGCTGTGCTAGCTTAGTCTTAAACATGTAAATAAGTCTCCTTTTTACTGGTTGCTAGGCGCCTCTATGGACGAGTGTACACTGTGCACCAGCAGTGATTCTGTGACATTTATTGTTTGCCGTGTGCTATAGATCATTAGCAAGACCTAAGTTATCATATGACACCGCACTGCAGAGGGTACGTGTGCCTTAGCAGTAAATTTCAAAATGCGAGATTTCTAATATAGAATTGTTTTATCTTTTTTATATTTATAGGCCATGTTCTCATTTTAATTTACCTTCTAAATAATACAGGATTTCCTGAGACTGGTGTAGAGTCCTTTGAGAAATCGAGGGTTAAGTCATCATGTAGCCACTACAAAATTACTGGCTTCTGGATTCTTGGGCTGCCTCGTTTTGTACAAATTTGTCAGTCTTACAATACCCCATATAGACAGAGACACTCGTAGATAGACAGATATTTAACATTTACATACTGCTAGATTACGAGGCTTGCGTTAGGCTTAAAAGCAGCGTTGAGAGGTCCCAACGCTGCTTTTTAACGCCCCCTGGTATTACAAGTCTTGCAGGTACAGGTGTACCGCTCACTTTTTCGGCCAGACTCAAAAATACCGCAAATCCACTTACGTCAATTGCGTATCCTATTTTTTCAATGGGACTTGCATAGCGCCGGTATTACGAGTCTTCCAAAAAGTGAGAGGTACACCCTCTCCTGTCAAGCCTGGTACCGCATTTTAAAGTCAGTAGTAAGAGTTTTATGGGCTAACACCGTAGTATAAAACTCTTAACTAAAGTGCTAAAAAGTACACTAACACCCATAAACTACCTATTAACCCCTAAACCGAGGCCCCCCACATCGCAAACACTATAATACATTTTTTAACCCCTAATCTGCCGAACCGGACATCGCCGCCACTATAATAAATATATTAACCCCTAAACCGCCGCACTCCCGCCTCGCAAACACTAGTTAAATTTTATTAACCCCTAATCTGCTGTCCCTAACATCGCCGACACCTACCCTACATTTATTAACCCCTAAGCTGCCGCCCCCAATGTCGCCGCCACTATATTAAAATTATTAATCCTAAATCTAAGTCTAACCCTAACACCCCGCTAACTTAAATATAATTTAAATAAATCAGTTAACTAAATTATTCCTATTTAAAACTAAATACTTACCTATAAAATAAACCCTAAGCTAGCAACAATATAACGAATAGTTACATTGTAGCTATCTCACGGTTTATTTTTATTTTACAGTTCAACTTTGTATTTATTTTAACTAGATAGAATAGTTACTAAATAGTTATTAACTATTTAATAGCTACCTAGCTAAAATAAAGACAAATTTACCTGTAAAATAAAACCTAACACTACACTATAATTAACTTAATTCCCTAAATTAACTACAATTAAATACAATTATCTAAAGTACGGAAAAAAAACACTAAATTACAGAAAATAATAAAATAATTACAAGATTTTTAAACTAATTACACCTAATCTAATCCCCCTAATAAAATAAAAAAAGCCCCCTAAAATAATAAAAAGCCCTACCCTATACTAAATTACAAATAGCCCTTAAAAGGGCTTTTTGTGGGGTATTGCCCCAAAGTAATCTGCTCTTTTACCTGTAAAAAAAGTACAATACCCCCACCCAACATTAAAACCCACCACCCACACACCCAACCCTACTCTAAAACCCACCCAATACCCCCTTAATAAAACCTAACACTAACCCCTTGAAGATCACCTTACCGGGAGACGTCTTCACCCATCCGGGCCGAAGTCCTCAACGAAGCCGGGATAAGTCTTCATCCAACCGGGCAGAAGTGGTCCTCCAGACGGGCAGAAGTCTTCACCAGACGGCATCTTCTATCTTCATCCAAACTTTGGTTAACAAAAGCTTGTTACAATAGCTCTGACATAAGAGGGAATAACAATCTTGAGGGGCGGCGCATGCGCAATGCGCTAAAGGGAGTAATACCTGACTGGTCGCACGTCCAGAAAATATTCTAAGGGGCTTAGGCATTGTATTTTGTAAACAGACATTTAAAAAAATATTTATAAATGCAGACGATTCACACAGAATGTTCCGAACTACCATACTTAACTTCCTGCTATTATGTTTAAAAATGTATTACTTTTTGTGTGAACTGTCCCTTTAAGTTAATTGTAGGAGTTTGATGTTATTTTTGAAATTTCCAGTGATTTATTTATTTATTCTTTTTTTTTTCCCCCAGGTAAAAACGATGCTAAGATTTCATGTAACAAGGGAACAAACAAAAGATCAGTGGCTAAGAAATGTCCAACCATCAGAGCAGGAAATGTGTGCCAATATAAGTACAGGTGAGTGTACGTGTGTGAGATGTCTGAGGGACGCAGGGTGCAAGTGAGTGTACGTGTGTGACATGTCTGAGGGACGCAGTTTACATGTGTGACACTTGAGAGGGATGTAGGGCAAAGTGAGTGTTTGTGTCATGTCTGTGAGAAACAGGGCACAGATAGTGTATGTGTGCGACATGTGAGGGTTGCAGGGCACAGGTAAGTGTACGTGTGAGATGCGTCTGCGGGAAACAGGGCACAGGTGAGTGTACATGTCTGATGTGTATGTTCACTAATAGTTTATTTTACATATTATATATTACTTTTTATATAAAGTGATACTTTGGTTTTCATTACAAGTAAAGAATATATGGCATAAATGCAACATTCTAAAAAAAATAAAACTAAATGTTTTGTGCTTATAGCAATAATTATTTAAAGGGACACTCAAATAAACTTTTATGATTCAGAAAGAGCATTCAGTTTTATGATGCTTTCCAATTTACTTCCATAATCAAATTTTTGCAGTCTTTTTATATACATACTTTCTGGGGAACAAGCTCCTACTGAGCATGTGCACAAGCTCACAGGGTTTATGTATACTAGTCTGTGATTGGCTCATGTCTGTCACATGATAAAGGGAGGCGGAAAAAGGGTAGAAAAAAATAAATTTGACAATTTTTTTTTTACTGCTTATTTGAAATTCAGAGTAGGTATTATTGTCTTGTCTTTTTATTATGCATTTGTTAATTATGCAATTGTATTTAATGGTCCTTTATGTTACATATTAACCCTCTTTTCTGTGATGTAAATGCTCTTAGCCTTTTTTACGTTAACTCAATAGCTGTGGTGGTTTGATGTTATTTTGGAAATTTGTTACAAGTTGATATCCTTTTGGTTTATTTGTATTGGGGAATTTTAAGCTTTTTCAGCTAAATACTCCTCATCTATATGATATTACAGATTTGGCTACCTTACTTCCTTTCCTCAGATACCCCTACCCTCATTCTCAGTGACTTCAACCTCCCTGTTGATAATCCCACTGCCTCCTATGCAAAAAACTTCTGCAACTCACTTCCTCTTTAGGCCTGTCACAATGGACTGACTCTCCCACTCACAAAGATGGTCACTCCCTTGATCTGTTTTTCAGCTATCGATGCACTATCTCAAACTTCACAAACTCACCTTTTCCTCTTTCTGACCACCACCTCCTCACTTGTAACATCACCTCCCTCCCTATAATTTTCCCTCCTTCTACCTCTCACACTAAACTTCACAGCAGTATTAAGTCAATAGATCAGCAACAGCTTGCTAGCTCTCTCGAACCTCTTCTCTCTTCCAACCGCTCCTTTTCTTGTCCTGATGAATCTATCTGCCACTACAACTCCACCCTTACATCGGTTCTTGATAATCTGGCCACACCTACCATAGGTCAGAAAACATACACTCATCCTCAGCCCTGGCATACTCCTCTGACACGGTACCTACGCAGATGTTCCGTACTGCTGAGCGACACTGGAGGAAATCTCAGAGTTCTGCTGACTTTCTTCACTATAAGTTCATCTTGAACGCTTACTATTCTGCCCTTAATCTATATAAGCAACATTACTTCTCTACTTTTTTCTCTACTCTTTCTTCAAACCCAAAATGTCTGTTCTCCACATTCAATACTCTTCTCCACCCACCCCCACCTCCCACCAAAACTTTTCTCTCAGCTCAAGATTTTGCCAGTTACTTTAACAATAAAATAGACTCCATCAGAAATTAAATCTGCTCTCAACATACTACCAGTCCCCCACCCCCTCAAAAGCTCACAATCATCCAAAACCCACATAGCCATAAATTTTAGCTCTTTTGCCCCTGTTACAGAGGAAGAAGTTTCTGCCCTTATACTATCCTCTCACCTCACTACCTGTCCCCTCGACCCCATCCCCTCACAACTACTCCCCTCCCTCTCTTCTACCCTTACCTCTATACTCGCACACATCTTCAACCTCTCCCTCAGCACTGGTATAGTTCCCACATCTCTTAAACATGCATTAGTCACACCTATACTCAAAAAAAACCTTCTCTCGATCCAACCTTCCCATCCAACTACCACCCTATTTCCCTACTCCCTTTTGCCTCAAAGCTTCCTGAAAAGCTAGTATATGCACGTCTAGCCCATTTCCTTACATTAAACTCCCTCCTTGACCCACTGCAATCCGGATTTTGTCCCTTTCACTCAACAGAGACAGCAATTGTTAAGGTTACCAACGACCTACTTACAGCAAAATCCAAAGGCCACTTCTCTCTACTTATCCTCCTTGATCTGCCTGCAGCCTTTGATACTGTCGAGCACCCTCTTTTGCTCCATACCCCTCCAATCCTTTGGCATCTGCAACACAGCTCTCTCTTGGTTCTCTTCCTATCTGTCTAACCATACCTTTAGTGTAGCCTTCTCTGGGGCATGCTCTGCCCCGTTACCTCTTTCTGTTGGGGTACCGCAAGGCTCTGTCCTCAGTCCCCTTCTCTTCTCAATCTACACATCCTCATTAGGTTCCTTAATAAAGTCTCAAAGGTTTAATTATCATTCGTATGCAGACGATACCCAAATTTACGTTTCAAAAAATAATTGACCTAGGTCACCAATTGTGTGTGAACCTAGCTCAAAAAAGATATGCTTCTATACACTGTTAGAAAAGTTTCATATGTTTTAGAATAGTCATCAAAGTAAGCAATAGCAATTTTTTTAAAAATATAACTTTATTTATGTATTAAAAAGACAGCTTGAATTGAACTGTTGTCTGCTGCCTGCATATATTACTAAAAACACATCTCTTTTGTGTTGGGTTATAACTTCTGATGATTAGTGTTTAAGTTAGACAGGAAAATTTGTGGAAATAACACTATAGGTGTTGTGTTTGAAAATTCACTTGGCCTTATTGGTGGCTTGTTCTAAAACAAAATAGCTTGTTATTAATGTATTATCCACACTGAAATTTTACTGTTTCACGATGAATCCAAATTTTAACAAGACCGTATTTTATTGAGCTGCTGGTTGACAAAATTATTTATGTGGACTATAATGTCCGGTATCTTTTACTCTCATATCCAAATAATTTTTATTTTAGCTGATTATTATTGTGACATAAGATGGTCACCATTACCCTTGTAATATACAAATAGCTTTTGAATATCAGTGTTTTTAGCTGTTTAGAGTGTAAATAATATCAGCTCTGAATTGGTTAGATAATCCTGTTTGTATTTTTGGGGGTAACCTTTTGGGTATATCTTTAATAGGGGTTTAGAAAGTATTGATATGCCATTGCACTGTATGTAAATATGGTCATGGTTTGCTGCCCCTTAAATATTAATAATGATACTTTCTTATAACGCAACACCAGTGAGTACTATATTGTGAATTATTCTCTATTGGTTTCACTGTGTGTCTTTATAGCCAGCTACTATTTTTGTATCTTCTGGTTAAACTGAGGAAAAATTTCCTATTAAACCAATGGTTAACGATATTATCACTATGTGTTGAAGCTTTAACTTATTCAGTTTTACTTGGTCTGCTATGTGTTATCATCTAATGTCCCCGCTATGTATAACCTTCTAGCTGTAGGGTGTGGTAAATTTTGATTCGCTTGTACCTCCTATGTTCTTCTGCTATAACGTTACAGTTAGCTTCAGGCTAATACCTGTTTATAAGCTTTCTAGCTGCAGACTTGGAAAATACAGAGAAAAACTGAATTGCTCTGCCGTTTATTTAAACTGTCTACAATCAATATATTGAGTTTCAGTCACTTGTAGCTTGTTTGGAATAGTTGGATTGTTTTAAGAAAGTATCAAATCCCTTCCGTTTGTATCCACTATAATACCATGATTCTAATATTTCCCTATATTCACACCGCTAAACAGCAGTGATTACCTTTTAGTTACCTCTATGCTGTGAACCTGTTATGCTGCAGTGCCTCTCGATACTACAAAAATTATCTTGTCAGTATACCTTGTAATAATTACGGTCTATTACAAAAGGGTTATGTTTTTACTATTAATACCACTATCAGAGTTAATTATTTTTAACCACAAAAGAGAGCTAGTTAAAATTGTTTTAAGAAACCCCTGACGCCGCGTTTCCCATACGCAATCCTCAGAGGGGGTATACCCAAATTTACCTCTCTGCACCAGAACTATCTCCTTCCTTGCTAACCCGTGTCATTGTCTCTCTCATATCTCATCTTGGATGTCCTCTCACTACCTCAAGCTAAAACTCTCCAAACTGAGTTCCTTATCTTCCACCCTTCTTCCAAAATCTCCACCCCCATGACTCTATAACTGTAGATAACTACATAATTTCCTCACATGCCGTCTTGGGGTCACACTTGACTCAGATCTTTCACTCCTCACATTCAGTTCTTGGCTAAAGCCTGCGGCTTCCACTTTAAAACATTGCTTACATTAGACATTTCCTTACACAAGACACAACTAAGATTTTAAACCACACTCTCATCCTTTCCGCCTCATCTACTGCAACTCCATCCTCTCTGGTCTCCCTAGCTGCCACCTAGCTTCTTTTACAATCCATAATGAATGCCTCTGCCAGGCTCAACTTCCTTACACGTCGCTCTTCATCTGCCGCACCTCTCTGCCAATCCCTTCACTGGCTTCCTCTTGCACTCCAGGATTAAATACAAAATTCTCACTCTGACACACATAGCCCTCCACTGCATTGCTCCCCCCTACATCTCAGATCTTGTCTCCTGATACTCTCCCTCCCGTCCCCTTCGCTCCGCTCATGATCTCCTACTACAAGTGCTTCCTGAAGAGTCTACTATTCAGGGACACATACAACCTACACTAACCTTACTTATCTCCACTGCTATTCCCTTAAACTCCATGGCACGTAAGCCTATGAGGCCCAGCTGTTTGTAGTTCACCTTCATAAGAGCCGACTACAACAGTGCAACTCTCAGCAGGACCCTCTACCACTTTGATCCCGGTATTTTTTTTTATATACCACGTATGTTCATAGAGCTGCAAAAACCTGTTGGCGCTCTACAAATACCCTGATAATAATTGCCTGAGTAATACAGCTGGCTGGGGAGCTGCTGATTATCCCAGAGGTGTAGTGACACGTGAGTGAGATTCTTCTCTATGATGAAGATTTTATATATTGCTTAGATATACTACACCACCTGGGGCCATTTTCAAAAGCAGTAGTAAAAATTATTTTAGCCCATAAACTAATCTTTATATTACTAAAAGTTTTTGTGGACACAATATTAAAAGGAATAGATATATTAGGTAGAAAAACAACAACATTATATTAAAGTTAGTTCAGTCTTTGACTAAGTGTGAATTATTAGAAATAGTCCCTAATGTCCAGTAAACTGCCCTTAAGCCTTAGCATACAAAAGGTCTAGTTGTCACAGTGTCTACTACAAGTGTAGGGGACTGATTAAATCAGAACAGTTTATATGTTCTCATGATAAAATAAT